>NC_142467.1:90004545-90307575 GCF_049115385.1 Moschus berezovskii
AGGTCAACAAAGAAATGAAAATTCCAATTCTTAAGCAGAATTTTCTAAAGTGAAAATAGATAAATACAAAATTAATTTAACTTTACTATGTATCAGGAGTAACCTATGAGAAGTGAAATGGAAAAAAGATCCTGTTTATAATAGCAGACTAAACTATAAAATAAGCAACTTAAAAAATATATATAGAACTTAAAAATGAAAGACAGACTGTATTCCTAGATGGGACGATTGAAAATTGTGGAGACGACTGTTCTTTAAAATGTAATCTATCACAGTCCCAACAGATTGACAGATATGTATACATAAAAATATAGAACTTCTGTATTCTGTGAAAACTACTATAAAATTTAGAGAAAGTATTTACCATCTATGTAATATTTAAGGTAGGTAAGATATAAGATGATCTTGTAATTCAGCAAAAGATATGACCATCATATCTTTTGATATAAGATAAATCAGTGAAAAAATGGGCAAATGATATAAATAAGAAGTTCACAAAAGAAGAAATACTAGCCCATTTAGTGATCAGAGAAATATAGGTTAAAAAAAAGGAAACAGTTTTTTCATCCAAGTTGCAAAAGTTAAAGAAACTGGTCATAAGCAGTATACATAATGGTGATAAGCATATGAGAAAATGGGCACTCTCATATTTCAGGAAGGAATTACGTTATAGAGCCTTTCTGAAAGGGAAATTGACATCAGAATTTAAAATAACCATATTCTTCAGTCTATATCCCAGTGGCTTACAAGAATACTAATAAATGTATAGTTAGGTATATGTACAGAAATTTCATTAGCATTGTATATAATTTTTTTAAAAAACTGAAAGTATCCTATATTTTCAAAATTAGGGGAACAGTGAAAGAAAATGTGGGTCATTCATAGTCTGGGATATTATGCAGAGGTTGAAAAGTATGATGTAAAAAATATATATGTATGTAAATAAATATATATGTCATGTGAAAGAAGTAAGTTACAGAATTTATATTTTCTGTGAATCCACTTAAATACAAAAGAACTATTTTTGCACGTATTTGTGCATATATATGTATAAATATATAGACGTAATGTGCTAAATGTTCGTATTTAGTCTGGGAGGAAACTGAGATTTGGAGAAAGGGGCTAGTAAATTGAGGACTTTTATTCTGATAACTCCTGCATGTTTATATATGTTTTACAATGTTTATATTAATATATAACTTTAAAGAACAGTAATACCTAAGCTACTAGTGATTTTTTATTTCAAATTTTAAATTATTAAATATTTAAAATATCAGCAACTAGTATATTTTAAATATACCAGACTCGTAAACCTAATTCCCATGTTTAACAAATGTTACCTTTTGTCATGTTTAACAGATATCTTCTTTTTAAAAAAAAAGGTTTTTCATTTTGCACTGGGTCTTCCTTGCTGAGCATGGGCTTTTCTCGAGTTGTGGCGAGCGGAGCTATTCTCTAGTTACAGTGAGTGGGTTTCTCTTTGCGGTAGCTTCTCTTTTTGTGGAGCGGGGTCTCTGGGGCACACTGGCTTCAGTAGTTGCAGTTCCTGGGCTCTAGAGCACAGGCTCAGTAGTTGTGGCACACGGGCTTAGTTGCTCCGCAGCATGTCAGATGTTTCTGGATCAGGGATCAGACCTGTGTCTCCTGAATTGGCAGGTGGATTCTTTACCATTGAGCCATCAAAGAAGTCCCCTCCTTCTGAGTCTTTTATTTTCCTGTCTTATTTCAGGGATAATTTATAGTTGGTGGATATCATTCCCATACTTATTTTATACTTTTATTAAATGTGTGTTTATTCAGAACAATATGTAGTTTTGTTCTGTGGCTTTAAAATGCAAATGAATAGTGTTATGCCTCATACATTCTGCAGCTTACTTTTTACCACACATTAAGTTTTGAGATTTATCTTTATTGTTGGATAAGTATCTAGGTATTTCAGTTTTATGCCTTACTCCGTTGTAACAATAAGCTAGTTTATTTATCCGTGTCTCTTGATAAGCAATAGCATTGTTTCATTTTTTTTTTTATATCACAAACAAATTTGCTGAAAATGCTGGCACATGGATTCTTGCACCAATGTAAAAGTTTATCTGAATATATACCAAGAAGCAGAACTGTTAGGCATAGTGTATGTACATATTCTAGTCTTCTAGGAATTCAGTAACTTTACCAGTCGATACTCCAATAACATGTGCAGGATTCCTTTTCTCCATATCCTCACTGTTGCTATGTATGACTTTTTTCACTTTTGTCAAACTGATGAGTATGAAAAGGTATCACATTGTTTTAATTTGCATTTCTGGATTACTGATGAGGTGGATCATCCTGTCAGGTTTATGGTCATTACAGTTCTCCATTATGAATGTGTACTTACATCCTTTGTTCACCTTGCTTTGTTGGGCTATCTGGATTTTCTTACTACTTCTTTATATACTCTTGCTGTTACTCCTGTGTTGGTTATCTGTGATGCAACTGCCTTTTTCCAGTATGTAATTTGTCTTTGAATTCTATGATAAGCCTGTAGTTTGGGGCTTTAGTTTTAGTGTATTCCTTTAAAAAAATCTTTTCCTGTATTAATTTTGCATTTATAGCTTTTTAAGAAATTCTTTTCTACTCCGAAATAATAAAGATGTTCTAGTATACATTTTCCTCTGAATATTGATGTTTTGCTAATGTTTGGGCCTTTCTTCTATCTAGAATTTATTTTTGTTTATGATATGAGCAGGATATATATATTATATATAATATAAATTATAAATTATATATATATATATAAATATATATTTTTTTAATAAGGTGACAGTTTGCTTCACCATCATTTATTGAATAGCCCTTGTTTTTTTTTTTTTTCTGGTACCATGTAAAGCTACTTTGATAATATCCCAAGTTACTATTGGACTTAGTCTAACCCTCTTAGCTATTCAGGGACTTTGCTCCTACAAGTCTCCTCTGTCCTTTGCCAGATATTTTTTCCCTCTGTCCCCTGGATTGTTCTCAACAGCATTCAACATTATGAAATATTTCCTATCTTAAAAAATTTTTTCTTGAACCCCACCCTCAAGCTTCAGTACCACTATTCTGCTTTTCCTTGTCCTAAGAAGTTTCTATATTTACTGTCTCTTCTCCGTACCCATTCTCTCTTACACAGACCTCAGTCAGAATCTAATCCCAACCACTCCACTAAAACGCTTCTTGTCCCAGTTACTGTTGACCTCTGCTTGGAAAGTCTAAAGGTCAGTTCTCAGTTCTTGTTTTATTCATTCTATCATCATCAGCAACTGGCATTAATTGATCATTCCCTCTGTCTTGAACAAAGACCTAGACACATGTTTATTATAGACTTACCACAAGTAGGATACAGCCATGAACCAAAGCAAAAAAAATACCTATCTTGTCATCTGTTTATAATTTTAGATACACTCTCAGCCTTCTCTGGGAAGAATAACCTGTATGAACTGCCTGAAATGGCTTCTGTACCCTCTGACCTATGGTTGGTTCAGCCAATGGAGGACCCTGACCAGAGATCAGAAGGAGGGAAGAGAGCAAAGGCAGGTATTTATTTTCCAGACTCTGTCCCTGAGAAGTTGCCTCACGCTGTGTCCCTCAAAGTTTCTCTCAGGGTGACCTCTGTACAGTTCTTTCCTTCCTGTTTGGATAAGAGCTTCCCTCTCATCTTCACATCTGGGGTAGCAACATCTTATCTGCTACTATCCATGTGAGTTCCTTTACACATACAGTTTGGTAAACAGTCCCTTTATAAATAAATCTTCCTCAAACATATATAAAAGTATATCATCATTTCCTTTTGGCATTATCACTAATTCACTGCCCTGCAGAAACTTAACTTTCTGTAGGTGAGAAATCTATAATAAACACAATTTAAAAATAAATTAGGTGATAAGTAATATGGAGAAAGATAAGGCAGAAAAGGGAGAGAGGAAAGCTAGAAGAACAGTGTTGCAATTTTAAGTCCTGATATCAGGAAAGGTCCAACTAAGGAAGTGATAGTTGAACCAAGATGAAAGATCCAAGAATTGAGCCCTGCAGATATCTTAAGAGACGAGCTTTCCAAGCAGAGGAAACTGCTAATGCCATGTTCCTAAGACAGGTTCTCATCTGCTGTGTTTTAGGAGTCAGGAGCAAAGTGATTGTAAGTGGGGAGTATAGGAGACAAAGTCATAGACATGATACGGCAGAGGAACGTAGATGCCAGATTATATAGGCCATTTTTAAGGACTGGTTTTTGCCCTGAATAAAATGCAGAGCCATTAGATGGTTTTGGGAAGAGGAGCGATATGATCTGATTTTAAGTTTTAAAGACATCATTCTGGCTATTGTGCTGAGAATAGATCATGGTGGCAAAAAATGAATGCAAGGATTCCAACTAAAAGTTTCTTGCATATTATTCTGGGTAAGAGATGACAGTGGCTTATACCAAAGTGGCAGTAGTAATGGTGGTGAGAAGCGGCAGAATTCTGGGTATATTTTAATAGAGCTCCTAGATTTCCTGATGGATTGAAATGAGGCGAAAGGAGTCAGGCATGAGTCCCAAGGGTTTTGGCCTGAGCAGGTGAAAGGATATTGTTGCCATCAATTGTAATGTTGAAAAAAACAAGATTTGTGAAAAAAGATTAAGTGTTTCGTTTCAGGCATGTATTAACTGGGTCAGGAAGATCTGGAGTAAGAAATGGCAACCCATTCCAGTATTCTTCCTGGAAAATTCCATGGACAGAGGAGCCTGGTGAGACACAGTCCATGGAATCGCAGTGTCGGACACTACTGATCACGTACATATTATTTACTGAAATATCTGAAAGATATCCAAGTGTAGATGTTAATAAGACATTGAATTAAGATCTGTAGTTCAGAAAGTGGTCTGGGCTGGAGATAAAAATATGGGAGCCATTAATATAGATAAAATATTTGCAATCATGATATTGGATAGAATCACCAAGAAATTGATTATATATATAGAAGAAGAAATGGAGAAGGAAATGGCTACTCACTCGAGTATTCTTGCCTGGGAAATCTTATGGACAGAGGAGCCTGGCAGGTTATAGTCCATGGGGTTGGAAAGAGTCAAGTCATAACTGAGCAACTGAGCACACATGTATAGGAGAAGAAAAGTCAATGATTGAGTCTTTTGGGGCACTCCGATGTTAAAAGTTAAAGAGATAAGAAACAGCAAGCATAAGAGACAAATAAGTTTCCAATAAGGTAGGGTGAAAACAGAGAATGTAGAACAAAAGTTATCAAACTATGGCTCACAGGGGCCAGATCTGACCCACTGTCTTTTTTTCTAAATAAACTTTTATTGGAATATTACCAAACTTAACTCATTTACATCTTCTCTTTGGATGTTTTCATACTACAGTGGCATAGTTGAGTCATTTCAACAGAAACTGTATGATCCACAAAGCCCAAAATTGCTGTCTGGCTCCCTTACAGAAAAAGTTTGTTGGCCTCTGGTGTATAGAATCTTGGAAGTCAAGTCAAACAGTGTTTCATTGAGAGGGAGTGACTGCGTTTGTGATCATGATTAAAATTCCATTAGAAAAACCAACATGGAGCTGACTTTGGTGACTTCAGCAAGATAGTATCAGTGAAATAATTGGAGAAACATACTCTTGTTCATTATTCCCAGGTCTAGTCACAGTTAAAATTGCAGTAGCATTTTTGTAAAGAACTGGTAAAATTCACTCAACTTTATGAGGAATATTCTTAATCAGCTAAATTGGCTATGACAAAAGAGTAAAATTGGGTATCCATATGCAAAAAAAATGGAGCCCTGGTCCATGCTTGGCACCATATACAAAATAATCCCAAAATCAATCATAGATCTAAATATAAAACCTCAAACTGTAAAACTTACTGAATTAACAGGAGAAAATCTTTGTGACTTTGTTTAGGCCAAGATTTCTGAGCTATGACACTGAAAGCACAATACATAAAAGAAAAATGAATGGGATTTTGTCAAAATTAAAAAAAAACCTTTGCTCTGTAAAAGATAACTGTTAAGAGAATCAGTGGAAAAGCCACAGACTGGGAGAAAATATTTATAAATCATAAACTAATAAAAAACTTTTATCCTGAAAATATAAAGAACTTTTAATCATAAGATAAAAATATTTAAATAGATAAATATTTAAGTAGATACTTCATCAGAAAATATATAAATGGAAAGCACATAAAAAGATCTCAACATCATTTGTCATTACAAATTAAAATCATAATGAGATACTGCTGCTGCTGAGTCACTTCAGTCGTGTCCGACTCTGTGTGACCCCGTACACGGAAGCCCACCAGGCTCCCCTGTCCCTGGGATTCTCCAGGCAAGAACACTGGAGTGGGTTGCCATTTCCTTCTCCAATGTGTGAAAGTGAAAAGTGAAAGTGAAGTCGCTCAGTCGTGTTACATACTTATTAGAAGAGCTAAAATAAGAATGACTGAACATATCAAATCTTCGCAAAGATGTAAAAGAACTGAAATCTTCATACATTACTGGGAGAAATATAAAGTGGCAGAACAACTTTAGAAAAATATTCAGCCATTTCTTACAAAGAAGCATTCACTTCCTTTATAACTGAAACCTCTCACTCCTAGATACTTACCTAAGAAAAGTGAAAGCATGAAGACTTACATGTTTATATTACACTGCAAAGGAAACCATAAACTAAATAAAAAGACAACTTTCAGAATGAGGAAAATGTTTACAAATAATATTATAATATAAAGAACTCATACAACTGAATAGCCAAAAAAAAAAGTAATTTTAAAATGGGCAGTGGATCTGAATGGATGTTTTTCCAAAGAAGACATTCAGATGGACAACAGGTACATGAAAATATGGTTTTGGGTTGTTTTTTTTTTTTTTGCCAAGCTGTGTGGCTTGAAGGATCTTAATTCCCCAACCAGGATTGACCACAAGGGAATTTCTGAAAAGATATACCGTATCACTAATCATCAGGGTCATGCAAACCAAAACCACAGCGAACTATCATCTCACACCTGTTAGAATAGCTGTTATCAAAAAGAAAAATAGCAAGTGTTGGCAAGGGTGTGGAGAAAAGGGAGCTCTTGTGCACTGTTAGTGGGAACATAACTTGGTGCAGCCACTATGGAAAACAGTATGGAAGATTCTCAAAAGATTAGTACACCTGTATGACCCAACTACTACATTTCTGGGTATTTATCTGAACATGAAGACACTAATTTGAAAAGATCCATGCACCCCTGTGTTCATTGTACCATTATTTATGATAGTCAAGATACTGAAACAGCATATGTGTATATCTGGGTGAATGGATAAAGATGTGACTTACATATACAAAAGAATGAAATCCTGCTATTTGCAGCAACACGGATAGACATTCTTGAAGGTATTATGTTAAGTGAAGTAAGTTGGAGAAAGACAAAGCGCCTATGATTTCACTAGTATGTGGAATCTTAAAAAGTAAAACAGAAACAAACTCCTATATACAGAGATTAGATTAGTGGTTACCAGAGGAAAAGGGGGCCAACTGTATGATGATGAATGGTAACTAAATTCGTGATAGTGCTCACATTGTAGTTATACAGATATTGAAGTATAATGCTATACTCTTGAAGTGTATATAACTTTTTAAAAATAGGCCTACCATATGATCCAGCAGTTCTGTTTCTGGATGTTTATCTGAAGGAAGTGAAAATGCTAACTGGAAAAAAATATACTCACCCCCATGTTCGTTGCAGCATTATTTACTATAGCCAAGACATTGAAGCAATTTAAGTGTCTTTTAATGAATAACTGGATAAAGAAAATGTATATATGTGTATATATGTACATGTATGTATGCATATAGACAATGGAACATAATTCAGCCATTAGAAAGAAATCTTGCCATTTATGACAACTTGGGTGAACCCTGTCTGCTGAGTCAAATGGAGAAAGAAGATACCAGATGTGCTTGCTTATATGTGAAATCTAAGAAGAAAACAAAAACTCAAACTCATAGTAATGGGTTCTTGGTTTGAGGAGTGGGAGAAATGGTTGAAGAGAATCAAAAGATACAAACTTACAGTTATAAAATAAACCATGGGTTTGTAATGTACAGCATGGTGACTATAGTGAATGATATCGTATATTTGAAAGTTAATAAGAGGGATTGGGGGCAGGAGAAGGGGACAACAGAGAAAGAGATGGCTGGATGGCATCACCGACTCGACAGACATGAGTTTGAGTGAACTCTGGGAGTTGGTGATGAACAGGGAGGCCTGGCGTGCTGTGATTCATGGGGTCGCAAGGAGTCGGACACGACTGAACTGAATTGAACTGAAGGGTATGTCTTAAAAGTTTTCATCACAAGTAAAAAGATCTGCAGCTATGCATGGACTTAATATGGTGATCATTTGACAATATGTACAAACGTTGAATCACATTGTGTGCCTATTACTAGTATAATGTTGAATGTCAATTGTATCTCAATTTAAAAAAAAACACGAGGCTGAAACAAGATGGCGGAGGAATAGGACGGCGAGACTACTTTCTCCCCCACAAATTCATCAAAAGAACATTTGAACACTGAGTAAAGTCCATAAAACAACTTCTGAATGCTGGCAGAGGACATCAGGCACCCAGAAAAGCAGCCCATTGTCTTCAAAAGGAGGTAGGAAAAAACATAAAAGATAAAAAGAGAGACAAAAGAAGTAGGGACGGAGCTCTGTCCCGGGAAGAGAGGCATTAAAAAAAGAGAAGTGTCCAAACACCAGGAAACACTCTCACAGGCGAGTCTGTGGCGAGCCTTGGAACCTCAGAGGGCAACATAACCAGGAGAAAAAGAAATAATTAAACCTCACAGCTTACGAGTCCAAAGGTAACTCCCAGCGGAGAAGCAGAGCAGACACCTGCATCTGCCATTAACAAGCGGGGCCTGGGCAGGGAGGAGCCGGCTGAACTGCTTAGAGAGAGGACCGGGCCTGAATGCCACGAGGTCAGTCTGGGGGAGCTGACTGGAGATAGCAGAGCAGACTGTGGGGTAGCTACCCCGCGAAAAGGTGAAAAGCCTTAAGACTCTGCCAGCCCTGCTCACAGAACAAAGGACTGAGCAGAGCTAGCTGGCTGCGAACAGCCCATACCCCGGCGAGACAGGCAGGGGAGGGCAGCCAGAGCCAGAAGGGGGCAATCGCGGCCCCAGAGAGGCATCCGATACCAAACTGCAGGCAGGCTTCCGTGTTAACCAAGACTTTTTGGGTTTCTGGCTGGTTAACATCTGCCTGAGAAGGTGCGCCGGTTGTATACACAGAAAACCAAGTGGGAGGGACTGGGGAGGTGATAAGTTGCAGTGACTGCGTTTGCCAAACACCTGGTCACTTGAGCTGCTCAGTCAGAGAAAGGCACAAAACGCAGGCCCAACCAAGTCTGCACCTTTGTGGAGTACCCGAGTACCTGAATCTGAGTGGCTTAGACCTGGGACGTGCATGCAACCCAGCGCTGGCCTCAGACAGTTATCGGCAGAGCAACTTAGAGCCTGTGCAGCGTAGACTGGGACAGCACACACACCGTGAGTGGGGGCAAACCCAGTGTGGCTGGGACACTGCGAGCACTCCTCACAGACGTCAGAGATATTTGTCTGCAGTGTTCCTCCCTTCCCAGAACAGGACTAAACAAGTGAGCCTTAAAAAGTGTCCACCACCGCCCCCTAGTGTCAGGGCGGAAATTAGACACTGAAGAGACCAGCAAACAGAAGCTACAACAGAGGGAACCACCTTGGAAGTGACTATATAGGTTGTCCAAAGTCACTCCAAACCTATTGACATCTCATAACTCATTACTGGTCACTTCATTGCACTCCAGAGAGAAGAAATCCAGCTCCACCCACCAGAACACTGACACAAGCTTCCCTAACCAGGGAACCTTGACAAGCCACCCGTCCAACCTCACCCATATCAAAGAAACGCCACAATAAAGAGAACTCCACAAACTGCCAGAAGACGGAAAGGCCACCCCAAACACAGCAATATAAGCAAGATGAAGAGGCAGAGAAATACCCAGCAAGTAAAGGAACAGGATAAATGCCCACCAACTCAAACAAAAAAGGAAGAGATAGGGAATCTATCTGATAAAGAATTCCAAATAATGATAGTGAAATTGATCCAAAATCTTGAAAGCAAATTGGAGTTACAGATAAATAATCTGGAGACGAGGATTGAAAAGATGCAAGAAAGGTTTAATAAGGATCTAGAAGAAATAAAAAAGAGTCAATATACAATGAATAATGCAATAGATGAGACCAAAAACACTCTGGAGGGAACCAACAGTAGATTAACGGAGGCAGAAGATAGAATAATTGAGTTAGAAGATAGAATGGTAGTAATAAATGAAGCAGAGAGGAAAAAAGAAAAACGAATTAAAAGAAATGAGGACAATCTCAGAGACCTCTGGGACAATTTTAAGCGCCCCAACATCCGAATCATAGGAGTCCCAGAAGAAGAAGACAAGAAGAAAGACCATGAGAAAATACTTGAGATAATAGTTGAAAATTTCCCTAAAATGGGGAAGGAAATAATCACCCAAGTCCAAGAATCCCAGAGAGTCCCAAACAGGATAAACCCAAGGCGAAATACCCCAAGACACATATTAATCAAATTAACAAAGATCAAACACAAAGAACAAATATTAAAAGCAGCAAGGGAAAAGCAACAAATAACACACAAGGGGATCCCATAAGGATAACAGCTGACCTTTCAATAGAAACTCTTCAGGCCAGGAGGGAATGGCAGGGCATACTTAAAGTGATGAAAGAAAATAACCTACAGCCCAGATTACTGTACCCAGAAAGGATCTCATTCAAATATGAAGGCGAATTCAAAAACTTTACAGACAGGCAAAAGCTGAGAGAATTCAGCATCACCAAACCAGCTCTCCAACAAATGGTAAAGGATCTTCTCTAGACAGGAAACACAGAATAACTGTATAAACTCGAACCCAAAACAATAAAGAAAATGGCAACAGGATCATGCTTATCAATAATTACCTTAAATGTAAATGGGTTGAACGCCCCAACCAAGAGACAAAGCCTGGCTGAATGGATACAAAAACAAGACCCCCGTATATGTTGTCTACAAGAGACCCACCTCAAAACGAGGGACACATACAGATTGAAAGTGAAGGGCAGAAAAAGATATTCCACGCAAACAGAGATCAAAAGAAAGCAGGAGGAACAATACTCATATCAGATAAAACAGACTTTAAGACAAAGGCTGTGAAAAGAGACAAAGAAGGACACTACATAATGATCAACGGCTCAATCCAAGAAGAAGATAGAACAATTATATATGCACCCAACGTAGGAGCACCACAATATGTAAGACTAATGCTAACAAGTATGAAAGTGGAAATCAACAATAACACAATAATAGTGGCAGACTTTAATACCCCACTCACACCTATGGACAGATCAACTAAACAGAAAATTAACAAGGAAACACAAAAGTTAAATGATACAATAGACCACTTAGACCTAATAGATATCTATAGGACATTTCACCCCAAAATAATGAATTTCACCTTCTGAAGTACACACAGAAGCGTCTCCAGGATAGATCACATCCTGGGCCATAAATCTAGCCTTGGTAAATTCAAAAAAATTGAAATCATTCCAAGCATCTTTTCTGACCACAGTGCAGTAAGACTAGATCTCAATTACAGGAGAAAAACTATTAAAAATTCCAACATATGGAGGCTGAACAACACGCTGCTGAATAACGAACAAATCATTGAAGAAATCAAAAAAGAAATCAAAATGTGCATAGAAACCAATAAAAATGAAAACAACAACCCAAAACCTGTGGGACACTATAAGAGCAGTACTAAGGGGAAGGTTCATATCAATACAGGCATACCTCAAGAAACAAGAAAAAAGCCAACTAAATAACCTACACCTAAAGCAACTAGAAAAGGAAATGGAGAACCCTAGGGTCAGTAGAAGGAAAGAGATCTTAAAAATTAGGGCAGAAATAAATACAAAAGAAACAAGAGACCATAGCAAAAATCAACAAAGCCAAAAGCTGGTTCTTTGAGAGGGCAGATAAAATTGACAAACCACTAGCCAGACACATCAAGAAACAAAGGGAAAAAAACCAAATCAATAAAATTAGAAATGAAAAGGGAGAGATCACAACAGACAACACAAAAATACAAAGGATCATAAGAGACTATTATCAGCAATTATATGCCAATAAAATGGACAACTTGAAAGAAATGGACAAATTCTTAGAAAAGTATAACTTTCCAAAACTGAACCAGGAAGATATAGAAAATCTTAACAGACCCATCACAAGCACGGAATTGAGACTGTAATCAGAAATCTTCCAGTAAACAAAAGCCCAGGTCCAGATGGCTTCACAGCTGAATTCTACCAAAAATTTAGAGAAGAGCTAACAACTATCCTACTCAAACTCTTCCAGAAAATTGCAGAGGAAGTTAAACTTCCTAACTCATTCTATGAGGCCACCATCACCCTAATACCAAAACCTGACAAAGATGCCACAAAAAAAGAGAACTTCAGGCCAATATCACTGATGAACATAGATGCAAAAATCCGTAACAAAATTCTAGCAATCAGAATCCAACAACATATTAAAAAGATCATACATCATGACCATGTGGGCTTTATCCCAGGGATGCAAGGATTCTTCAATATCCGCAAATCAATCAATACACCACATTAACAAATTGAAAAATAAAAACCATATGATTATTTCAATAGATGCAGAGAAAGCCTTTGACAAAATTCAACATCCGTTTATGATCAAAACCCTCCAGAAGGAGGGAATAGAAGGAACATTCCTCAACGTAATAAAAGCTATGTATGACAAACCCACAGCAAACATTATCCTCAATGGTGAAAAATTGAAAGCGTTTCCCCTAAAGTCAGGAACAAGACAAGGGTGCCCACTCTCACCACTACTATTCAACATAGTTTTGGAAGTTTCGGCCACAGCAATCAGAGCAGAAAAAGACATAAAAGGAATTAAAATTGGAAAAGAAGAAGTAAATCTCTCACTGTTTGCAGATGACATGATCCTCTACACAGAAAACCCTAAAGACTCTACCAGAAAATTACTAGAGCTAATCAATGAACATAGTAAAGTTGCAGGATATAAAATCAACACACAGAAATCCCTTGCATTCCTATACACTAATAATTAGAAAATAGAGAAATTAAGGAAACAATTCCACTCACCGTTGCAATGAAAAGAATAAAATACTTAGGAATATATCTACCTAAAGAAACAAAAGACCTATATATAGAAAACTATAAAACGCTGGTGAAAGAAATCAGAGAGGACACCAATAGATGGAGAAATATACCATGTTCATGGATTGGAAGAATAAATATTGTGAAAATGAATATATTACCCAAAGTAATTTATAAGTTCAGTGCAATCCCTATCAAGCTACCAACGTTGTTTTTCACAGAGCTAGAACAAATAATTTCACAATTTGTATGGAAATACAAAAAACCTCACATAGCCAAAGCAATCTTGAGAAAGAAGAATGGAACTGGGGGAATCAACCTGCTGGACTTCAGGCTCTACTACAAAGCTGCAGTCATCAAGACAGTATGGTACTGGCATAAAGACAGAAATATAGATCAATGGAACAAAATAGAAAGCCCAGAGATAAATCCATGCACCTATGGACACCTTATCTTTGACAAGGGAGGCAAGAATATTCAATGGAGAAAAGACAATCTCTTTTAACAAGTGGTGTTGGGAAAACTGGTCAGCCACTTGTAAAAGAATTAAACTAGAACACTCCCTAACACCATACACAAAAATTAACTCATAATGGATTAAAGATCTAAATGTAAGACCAGAAACTATAAAACTCCTAGAGGAGAACATAGGCAAAACACTCTCCGACATAAATCACAGCAGGATCCTCCAAGACCCACCTCCCAGAACATTGGAAATAAAAGCAAAAATAAACAAATGGGACCTAATTAAAATTAAAATCTTCTGCACAGCAAAGGAAACTATAAGCAAGGTGAAAAGACAGCCTTCAGAATAGGAGAAAATAATAGCAAATGAAGCAACTGATAAAGGATTAATCTCAAAAATATACAAGCAACTCCTGCAGCTCAATTCCAGAAAAATAAACGACCCAGTGAAAAAATGGGCCAAAGAACTAAACAGACATTTCTCCAAAGAAGACATACAGATGACTAACAAACACATGAAAAGATGCTCAACATCCCTCATAATCAGAGAAATACAAATTAAAACCACAATGAGGTACCATTTCACGCCAGTCAGAATGGCTGCTATCCAAAAGTCAGAATGGCTGCTATCCAGAAGTCTACAAGCAATAAATGCTGGAGAGGGTGTGGAGAAAAGGGAACCCTCTTACACTGTTGGTGGGAATGCAAACTAGTACAGCCACTGTGGAGAACAGTGTTAAGATTCCTTTAAAAACTGGTAATAGAGCCACCATACGATCCAGCAATCACACTCCTGGGCATACACACCGAGGAAACCAGAATTGAAAGAGACACATGTACTCCAGTGTTCATTGCAGCACTGTTTATAATAGCCAGGACATGGAAGCAACCTAGATGTCCATCAGCAGACGAATGGATAAGAAAGCTGTGGTACATTTACACAATGGAGTACTACTCAGCGATTAAAAAGAATACATTTGAATCAGTTCTAATGAGGTGGATGAAACTGGAGCCTATTATACAGAGTGAAGTAAGCCAGAAAGAAAAACACCAATACAATATACTAACATATATATGGAATATAGCAAGAGGATAACAATAATCCTGTATACGAGACAACAGCAGAGACTCAGATGTGTGGAAAAGTCTTTCGGACTATGTGGGAGATGGCAAGGGTGGGATAATTTGGGAGAATGGATTGAAACATGCATATTATTGTATGTGAAACGAATCTGACGTGGTTGGGGGCTCCCCACCTCAACACTCTGTGGATTTAAGAGGCCATTCCTTCCAGAAGTGTATAAATTAGCCTGGGATAGAACCTGAATGCTGAATTTACTAATTAAGAAATGAGAAACCAGAACTATAAGGTGGCATAGAAATACAAGAAACTATTCTTAAGTAATCTTTTAAAACTTTGAACAGAGTTACAGATTTTACCATTTGTTATAAACTGGTATGTATAATTTAACCAGAACCATAAGAAAATTAGTATTGTGTGACTTCTGAAGCACTTTCAGCATGTTGTAGGAATAATGTGGACTTTCTTGAGTTTTACGCATTCATAAGTAAATGGTCTGTATCTCGTGCCTTTGTTGGCTTTCTGTGAGCTGTAGTTTCTGGGAAGTGAGCAGCTCTCATTCCTGTAACCCTTGTAATCCAGTCATTCATGTGCCTCCTTCATGAGGATTCAGTACGGCTGTGGTGCTGTTATCTCTCTGATAGGAACTCTAAGTCGGTGTAAAGCCCCAAAGGTCTGTTACTTACTTTTATTTTATATTGTACTATATTTTATTTACAGTGTTGTGTTTCAGGTGTATAGCAAAGTGATAGTCATATATATGAATTAACAAAAGCAGTTCCCATCTTTTGATGGGGTACTCATGGTTTATAACATAAATGGCATTATTTTGAGAAAAGGATAACTTAGGTATGGCATTGGATTTTTTTTCTTTTTGCAGCTTGAGGCAGTTGTAAAATAACTTAATGTAGCTTTTTACAACTGTGTATTCTATAGTATTTTTTCATTTGGTGAAATTTTACCTGTTAATGTTTTTGGCATTGTGCTTTGTACCTATCTTTAAAAAAAATACTTACTTATAGCAGCTTTATTTGTAATGGCCCCAAACTGGAAACAATACAAATATCCATCAGCAGATGAAGAAATAAACAAATTAGTATATCTATACACTGGAATACTTCTCACAAATAAAAGCAAATGAACTATTGCTCAGTTCAGTTCAGTTGCTCAGTCGTGTCCGACTCTTCACGACCCCATGAACCACAGCACGCCTGGCCTCTCTGTCCATCACCAACTCCTGGAGTCCACCCAAACCCATGTCCATTGAGTCAGTGATGCGATCCAGCCATCTCATCCTCTGTCATCCCCTTCTTCTCCTGCCCTCAATCTTTCCCAGCATCAGGGTCTTTTCCAATGAGTCAGCTCTTCGCATCATGTGGGCAAAGTGTTGGAGTTTCAGCTTCAACATCAGTCCTTCCAATGAATACCCAGGACTGATCTTTAGGATGGACTGGTTGGATCTCCTTGCTCTCCAAGGGACCCTCAAGAGTCTTCTCCAACACCACAGTTCAAAAGCATCAATTCTTCGGCGATCAGCTTTCTTCACAGTTCAACTCTCACATCCATACATGACCACGGGAAAAACCATACCCTTGACTAGATGGACCTTTGTTGGCAAAGTAATGTCTCTGCTTTTTAATATGATGTCTAGGTTGGTCGTAACTTTCCTTCCAAGGAGAAAGCGTCTTTTAATTTAACGGCTGCAATCACCGTCTGCAGTGATTTTGGAACTATTGCTACAAATAAGAAAATAGATGAGTCTCAAAATACCCTGAGTGAAAGAAATCAGACAAAAACGAGTACATATTTTATGATTCCATTTATGTAAAGTTCTAGAAAATGAGAATTAATTCATAATCACTGAAAGCAGATCAGATGGATGGAGGGAGGGATTGAAAAGGTACATGAGGAAATTTCAAAGGGTGATGGATATTTTTATTATTTTGATTGTGGTGATGGTTTCATGGGTGTATGTACATTTTTAATATGTACTTTTAACTATTTCAATCATCATAAAGCTGTTTAAAAAGTCCTGCAAAGGTATAGTGATTTTTTTTTTATGTGTAGTATTGCTGAAAGAATGGTTAAGCAGTTGACCAGGAGAGAGAGCTTGGGGGTAAACTTATATACTCACTTTCTGTACTAATATATACATTTTATATTCTATGCATTGTTAATAGTTCTTTCAGTGAATCTCTGTGTGAAAACATTTATTTTCACCCTTTCTCTTGAATAATAGTTTCATTAAGTACAGAATTCTATGGCACTATTATTTCCCTTAGCACTTCACAGATACTGTTGCATTGTCTTTTAACCTCTTATTTTACTGCTGAGAAGTTTATTGGCAATCTAATTGCAGTTCATTTTGGCTAATTTGCCCTTTTTTAATGATTGCTTTAAAGATTTTTGCCTTGTCTTTGGTAGTTTAGGCAGCGATTTTCTTTTCATTTATCCTGCTCAACACTTGGTGTACTTCATCTTTCTGAAGATCGATGTGTATCAATTATGCAGGTTTCTTACCGTAACATATTCACATATTGCCTCCCAAGCATCCTGTCTTTCCTCTATCTGGAGCTCCTGTGAGGCCCCTCGTGTTGTGCTTTACTCTGGTCACTTTCCTTACTTTCACTGGTTTTCTGTCTGTTCTGTTTCTTCAGCTGCAGCTGTCTTATCTGGTGTTTGTTCACTCCATGTATTTCTCTCTTAATTTCAGTAACTTTATTTTTCGTTTCTAGGCACTGTGTATGCTTTTTATATCAAATGCTTTGTTCCTTTTTCACAGTAATATGTTCCTTATATCTTTTACATCTTTCATCATTTAAAGATAGTTTTATACTCTTCCAGAACATGCTGTTTTGCCTTTCCTCATATGTTTTATAGCTTTTGATCGTATGTCTATCTTGAAGAGCAGTTGCTAATTGACTGAGGATCCTAAATGGAGCTCTGGATTGTGATATAGGTGCTAGAGATTCAAAGATAAGATAGTTTAGCAGGAAAGACTCTCAGAAGGTAGGAAATTATAGTATAATTAGCGCTACACAGGAATTAAATAAAATTTTAAGAATATAAATGTATTCAGTTCAGTCGCTCAGTCGTATCCGACTCTTTTCGACCCCATGAATCACAGCACGCCAGACCTCCCTGTCCATCACCAACTCCTGGAGTTCATTCAAACTCATGTCCATCGAGTCGGTGATGCCATCCACCCATCTCATTCTCTATCATCCCCGTCTCCTCCCACCCCCAATCCCTCCTAGCATCAGAGTCTTTTCCAGTGAGTCAACTCGTCGCATGAGGTGGCCAAAGTATTCGAGTTTCAGCTTTAGCCTCAGTCCTTCCAATGAACACCCAGGATTGATCTCCTTTAGAATGGACTGGTTGGATCTCCTTGCAGTCCAAGGGACTCTCAAGAGTCTTATCAAGCACCACAATTCAAAAGCATCAATTCTTCAGCGCTCAGCTTTCTTCACAGTCCAACTCTCACATCCATACATGACCACGGGAAAAACCATAGCCTTGACTAGACGGACCTTGGTTAGCAAAGTAATGTCTTTGCTTTTTAATATGCTATCTAGGTTGGTCATAACTTTCCTTCCAAGGAATAAGCGTCTTTTAATTTCCTGGCTGCATTCAGCATCTGCAGTGATTTTGGAGCCCAAAAAAATAAAGTCTGATACTGTTTCCACTGTTTCCCCATCTATTTCCCATGAAGTGATGGGACCAGATGCCATGATCTTCATTTTCTGAATGTTGAGCTTCAAGCCAAACTTTTCACTCTCCTCTTTCACTTTCATCAAGAGGCCTTTGAGTTCCTCTTCACTTTCTGCCATAAGGGTGGTGTCATCTGCATATCTGAGGTTATTGATATTTCTCCCGGCAGTCTTGATTCCAGCTTGTGCTTCTTCCAGCCCAGCGTTCCTCATGATGTACTCTGCATATAAGTTAAATAAGCAGGGTGACAAATACAGCCTTGACATACTCCTTTTCCTATTTGGAACCAGTCTGTTGTTCCATGTATTAGTGGTTTGCAGAATGTACAAGATAGTGTGCTTTTAATCACTTAAAGAAGTAAACATAAAAAAACTCATACCTAACACCATTTAAAATATATAAATTGGAATGAAAAACATAGATTTGGTGAGGCAGGCAGAAGTTTGGGAGAACCTTAAGCTTTCTGCTACAGACATCTTTTGTACCTTTTTTTTTTTCCCCTTGTGTCTTTTACTCTGGCAACAGAGTGAAAAGCCTACTGTTTTAGGTAAGATTTCCAGAGCAACAGACGTTGAGACAGAGATATGCATGCAGGAGGTTTAAATTAGAGAGTACAGTCAGGAATAACCTCTGAGAGAGTGAGAGTAGCAAGATTGGGCAGAGGGAGTTGTTGAATTCTGCAATGCAGCTACACTGGAGGCCTGGAACTAAAGTGGCTGTCAGACTTGTTCTGAACTAAGGACTGGGCTATTATTCCTTAGTATCAATAGTCATTGAAGGTAGGGCAACCCTAGGGAAAAGGAAAATCCTTAGTAAGGCAGTTTCCTTCAATGGGACAGCTCCTAGAAAGAACAGTAGCTGTTAACAGCCCCAGAACTAGGGAAAAGAATGCCTCCTTCTGAAGGGGACATCTGGGCCATGCACAGAATCCACTATACCAAATAAGGCTTTTCCATAATTAGCTCAAACTGCTTGAGCAAGAGAGGCTAAATTCTAAAGCTGGGTGTTTCCCTTCTGAGAAATAAGTATCCCAGGGATAGTTTATTACATATTCAGACCAAAAGAAGATGGCAAGCCCATAATAAAAAGAGCTAATTATGAGTTGAGATTCAAAGTGAGTTAATGGATGAGGTCATTATTCATTTAATAAATTATCTAACATCATCTGGAGATAAGCCTACTAAAGAGTGAACAGGAAACTAAGTTCTGATAATAGCTCTTGTCAGTGAAAATTGGGTCTTTGAATAAATCATTTATCATCCCTAGATTTCAGTTTTTTTGAGGAATCTCTATACTGTTTTTCATGGCTGCTGTATCAATTTACACCCTACTAAAAGTTTTTAAGGGTTCCCTTATCTCCACATCCGTGCCAACATTTATTTGTCATCTTCTTGATGCTAGCCATTCTGACAAGTGTGAAGTGGTATCTCAATGTGGTTTTGATTTGCAAAGTGATTAATCATCATTTTGATGATTAATTATGTCAAGCATTTTTTCATGTGCCTGTTGACCATTTGTCTGTCTTGTTTGAAAAAAAATCTCTCCTGATCTTCTGCCCATTTTTTATTTCATTTGGTTTTTTGATGTTGAGCTTTTTGAGCTGTTTTTACATTTTGGATATTTGGGTATTGGTCATATCATTTGCAAATATTCTTTCCCATTCAGTAGATTGTCTTTTCATTTTGTTGATGGTTTCCTTTGCTGTTCAAAAACTTTTAAATTTTATTACGTCCTATTGATTTATTTTTGCTTTTATTTCTTTTACTTTAGGAGACATACACAAAAAATATTGCTACAATTTATGTCAGTGTTCCACCTATCTTTTTCTAGGAGTTTTATGGGTCTTGATCTTATATATAGGTGTTTAATCCATTTTGAGTTAATTTTTGTATAAGGTGTAAGAAAATGTCCTAATTTCATTATGCTACATATTTTTCCAGAACTTCTTTTTAAAGAGACTGTCTTTTCTTCATTGTATATTCTTATCTTTGCTGTAGATTAATAGATCATAAGTGTGTGGATTTATTTATTTATTTCTATCCCGTTCCACTGGTCTGTATTTCTGTTTTTGTGCCAGTACCATTCTGTTTTGATTACTGTAGTTTTGTAGTCAGTCAATGGGTTATAATTTTCTTTTTGTGATGTATTTGTCTGATTTTGGTATGAAGGTGATGCTGGCCTCATAGAATGAGTTTGGAAGTGTTCTTTCCTCTGCAGTTTTTTGGAATAGTTTGAGAAGGATAGGTGTTAACACTGAATGTTTGGTAGTTCAGCCAGACCTGTAAAGCCTTAACCTGTGAAACCTTCTGGTCCTGGACTTTTGTTTGCTGGGAGTTTTTCAATTACTGATTGAATTTCACTATTGGTAATTGGTCTGTTCGGATTTTCTGTTTCTTCTTTGTTCAGTCTTACAAGATTGTACATTTCTAGGAATTTGTCCATTTCTCCTAGGTTGTCCGTTTTATTGGTATATAGTTGTTCTTACTAATGTCTCCTGATCCTTTGTATTTCTGTGGCACCAGTTGTAACTTTTCTTTTTTCATTTCTGATTCTATTGATTTGGGCCCTCGTTTCTTGATGAGCCAGGCTAAAGGTTTATCAGTTTTGTTTATCTTTTCAAAGAATCAGCTTTTAATTTATTTCATCTTTTCTATGTATTTTTTTAGTCTCTATTTCATTTGTGTATGCTCTGATCTTTATTATTTCTTTCCTTCTCTAACTTTGGATTTTGTTTGCTGTTCTTCTAGTTTCTGTAGATAGAATGTTAGTTTGTTTATTTGAAATTTTCCTTGTTTCCCGAGATAGGCTTGTGTCACTATGAACTTCCCTCTTATAACTGTACACAACATAAACAAGCATGAGACACTAAAAGGCCCATGGAGTTTCGGGGCTACTGCTGGCTCACTGGTGGGCAGACACAGGCCCCTGGATCTCTGGCCTCAGGGTCCCAGGGGTCCTGTAGCTGGTGTTGGTCCATTGGTGGGCTGGGCAAGTTCCTGACACAGCTGGCTACAGAGTCCAGGGTGTCTTGGAGCTTGTGTCAGCCCACTAGTGAATGAGGCCAGGTCCTGGGGCAGCTGGGTGAGGACTACAAGGTGTCTCAGAGCTAGTGTTGGCCTTTTGAAGGGTGGGCTGGGTCCTGTCACAGAAGGCTATGGGGCTGTAGTGGTCCTGGAACCAGTGTCTGCCTGCTGGGTGGGGCCTGAGCCCAGGAAATCCTGGGACTGGTGCCCGCCAATGGTGGGTGAAGCTGGGTCCCAGTCTCTCTGGCTTCAGGGCCCACTGCTGGCTCAGGCTGAGGCATGAGGGTCCTAATGCCAGGGTTACTGCCACCTTGCTGGTAGGCAGAGGAGGGCCAGATCCTACAGCTTAATCTAGAGGGAGGATTCTAAAGCGGTTCTTGCCAGCACCAGTGTCCACGTGTTTGAACAAGCTCCCCAAGATGGCTGCTACCAGAATCTGTGTCCCCAGGGTGACTCCAGTTGCCTCCATGTCTCTCTGGGAGACTTTACAAGATCAGCAGGTGGGTCTGACCCAGGCTCCTTTCAAACTACTGCTTCTGCCCTAGCTCCCTGAGCATGTGAGATTTTGTGTGCATCCTTTAAGAAAAGAGACTTTATTTCCTACAGCCCCTCTGAGTGTCCTGAATGTAAGCCCCACTGGCCTTCAAAGTCAAACATCCTGGGGATTCATCTTCCCAGTGCAGGACCTCTGGAATGGGGAGCCCAGTGTGGTGCTTGGACCACTCACCCCTTGAAGGAAATCTGCAATTGTCGCCATTCTCCCATTTGTGGGTCACCTGCTCAGGGAATAGGTATCAACTATACTGCATCTCTGCCCCTCCCCTGCACATCTTGTTGTGGTTCTTTTATAACTTTAATTGTAAGCCGTCTTTTCTACTAAATTCCAGTCTTTCTCATATTGATGAGAATATGAGACTAATCTCATTCACAGCTGCTCTGTGAATAGTTGTCATTTTGGTGTGCCCATGACTCTGTGGACATGAGTTTGAGTGAACTCCGGGAGTTGGTGCTGGATAGGGAGGCCTGGCGTGCTGTGATTCATGGGGTCGTGGAGAGTCGGACACGACTGAGTGACTGAACTGAACTGAACTGAACTGATGAGAGGAGGTGAACTCAGGGTCTTCCTACTCCACCATCTTGGCCAATGAAAGTTTTTTTTAAAAAAAAAAGGCGCAAGTATGTTACATTGTAAGTCCCTATGATCTTGGCATAGTGACTTGAACATGATGTAGTTTAAAAACAAAAGAAATTGTTGTTATTAATAATGGTGACAAAATAATGATGTACATTATACCAGTAAGTGGTCAACTCATAATCCTGCTGTATTTCAAAATTTTAAAATAATCAATTACCATTCAACTAAGTCTGGCACCAGGAAGCCCCCTGATTGATAGCAGCTTATATATAAGCCCACATTTGTTTCTAATTCTGAATGAACCTCAGTATCCCTTTTCTGAAGCATGAAATTCTGACCTTTAACATTAACATGTAAAGTCTGGCCATTTTTCCAGAAACTGTAGAGATTTATTGTTCCCTCCATAATAGCAAACCAGTAAGGCTGAAAATTAAGAATTTGGTGAGATGGGTCAGTAACAGTTGTATTCAGGACTTAAAATGCTATAAACACCATTTGCAAACACATCGTGTTATGGCTTTGATACACAGTGCAGGGTGGCCACAGCATCTATGATGTTGGTGTCTACTGGAATAAGATCTTGATTAATTCTGCTTATGATTACTCTAATTCATCTGTATTTTATATCAGTGTGGCTGAGTAATGGTTGATACAGGAATTAGTTAGAAGTACTGAATTTCTGTCAATGAAACCTATCAGCAAATCATGCTCTGATCACATACTTGCACTTAATGATGTCATTTGTTTTAGGAATAGCCCAACTTAAAAAATACTTTTGACTTTTTTTTCTCAGAAAGTATTTCCAAGCAAGCAGCACATAGCAAGCAACACTTCATCTGCAGTGGCACATTTAGCTAATGTGACTTTAAAGCACCTTTATAGAGCATCTAATTATAGATATAGAAAATGGGGTAGAATGGCAGGCGATGATAAATCATTTAAGATCACAAAGTAAATCAGGGCAGAACTCTCTTGTTGGTAGTTTGTTCAGGTCAAGCCATTCTCAAAGTGGTAGTTGGTGAAACGTGTGCTATGCCTGATCGCTCGAGCATAGGTCTGCGTTATCAGTGCCCATGTGTATTTGACTTTAATCTTCAGGTTATACACACTTTGTGTGTCTCCAAGGCAGAAGTATTTCCAGGAGTGTCTCACTTGAGACTTAAGTGTTTTGCTCATTCAATCTGTTATCCAGTGTAAATTAGTCAGGGTTTTCTAGAGAAATAGAACAATACATCTAAATCCTTACATTTATCATAGGGATTGGCTCATGCCAGTTATGGAGTCCAAGTCCCATGATCTGCCATCTTCAAGCTGGAGAATCAGGAAAGCCAGTGATAACGGATTTACTGGCTAAGAATAGGAGTGGGAGAACCATGTGGTGTCAGTACAGATTTGAGTCTGACCAGGACCAGGATGTCCGTGTCTGAGGGCAGAAGATGGATATCTCAGCTCCAACAGAGAGCAGATTTGTCCTTCTTCTGCCTTTTGTTCTGTTTGCACCTACCTCATTGGTAAGGAAGACCATCTTTACTCATGCTGCTGACTCAAATGCTAGTCTCTTCTGGAGACACCCTCACAGAAACACCCAGAAATAGGGTCTTACCAGCTATCTGGACATCCTTTAGCCAATCAGATTTTCCCATGAAATTAATCATCACACCCAGCCAACTCAGCATTTATTAACTACACCCTCTCCTATGCAATGGCAACCCACTCCCGTACTCTTGCCTGGAAAATCCCATGGACCAAGGAGCCTGGTAGGCTGCAGTCCATGGGGTCGCTAAGACTCGGATACGACTGAGCAACTTCACTTTCACTTTTCACTTTCATGCATTGGAGAAGGAAATGGCAACCCATTCCAGTGTTCTTGCCTGGAGAATCCCAGGGACGGGGTAGCCTGGTGGGCTGCCGTCTATGGGGTCGCACAGTGTCGGACACGACTGAAGTGACTTAGCAGCAGCAGCTCCTATGCAAAGTTCCAGATACTATGCAAAATATGCATGAAGTGAAAAATGTAAACCTTCCCCTCAAAATTTACAATGCAGTACCCCCTTGTGTGAGCAGACTATCTGTGGAAAAAACAGCAACAACAAGACCCAGAATACCCACACTTTGCCCAGATGACCCTTTCATGAACTGCTTGTGTTACAGGCCAGAGGAGCTTCAGGCCCAGCAGAATATCCTCTGACTTCTTTGTTTCATTTTCCCACCTCTACAGTTTATAAGATAGGAAAATGTTTTTACTTACATGCAGAAAATGAGCTTTTCTTATTTTTTTCTCTATTTGTAGCACTCTCTTTTCCCCACTTGCCGTCAGCTGTTTTCCATAGGTGAATTGTGTGAATTTTAATATTTTATTAATTGTTAAATACTGGTATTGAAAAAACATGGCAAGTTAGCATTGATTCACATGTCTACATAAAGTCAGAAATAGTTTGAATAGTTAAACTGCACCTGAAGCATTATTCACAGTAAATGTTGTACCGCATTGTAAGTTTAGTGTGATAATTAGCAATATAAATAATGTGTCACCCCCAAACCTTTCAAGCAGTTCTGACTCTTCATTACATAAGGCTCACAATGGTTAACACTCCCAGAAAATTGTTTGGATTCATAGGAAACAGTAGCTAAGTTTTTCTACTTTAAAATCTCTGTGAAGACAAGAAATTTCCACTCGGTCAGATTTCAGTATTGAAGTGGATAATACAAAGATAAAACAGATTTTTCACAAACGCACAAAGTAGTAAGAAGTTCTTAGCAATCCAGAAGTCCCTGAGTCCTGAGATGGAATATTCCAGAGGAGATGGGCTCATTGGCTTTTGTCACTAGACTGCATGGACTACTCCCAGCTTACCCACTAGCTCTGTGTGCAGTGTCTGGTTATCTAACCTCTTTGTTCCTCAGCTTCCTCATCTATAAAGGAGAATAATGGTCCTACTTGGAATTAATTAAGTACATTTTAACTACTTAGAGCAGTGCCTGGTGCTGTTCTTAGTATGTTAGCTATTGTTTGCATTATTTGATAATGACAGTTAAAGAGAACAGAGCTATGGCTAAATGAAATTTTAAACAAAATGAATGCAGGTGAAGACTCACACTTCACTGCCCTTGTATTTGCATTTCTACTCTTTGTCTGTTGCAGATGAGTACCCTGTGATCCCATTTGGTATCAGATGACATACTGTCTGCTTCTTGTCCAGATCTTGTACTTCATCAGGCTTCTTGAACAGAGTGACAAGTGACTGGCATGAAAGCAGGGGAGGCCATGAATGCGGGACCCAGCACCCTTCACTTCTCAGTACTGTTCCCAGCGTTTCCCTCAGAAAGACAAATACAGATTGTGGTGTCATTTTTTACCTTCATCCTACTGCTTATCCAGCCTTGGCTTCTTACTCTGCTTGCTACCAAGCTTCTAGATTTGTCCAAGATTCAAGTCTTCAGGCCTCTCCCCCTGAAATGTACAGTAAGCGCTGACTGGTTTCCTAGCTAATGTAATGAAGTCATTGTCGCCCCATCCATTTTCTCAAAATAGCAGGTTATTTTCTTTCCTTCCTAGCAGTGTTTCTTAGCTAATTTATTGACTCATCATCACCCGGTCTATTTACTTAAAATAGAAAATTGTTTCTTTCTTCTTCCTTTCTAGTCCTAAATGGAACTCAATTGACAGTAAAACTTAAGTGTTTCTTTCCTCATTTCCACCTGATGTTTTAATCAGCTCAGGAGCATCTTCAAACCAGAAGTGAATGTCAGTGTCTACCACAAAGACCCCTTCCTTTGGCCTTCCCTAAGTGTGCCTGGGGCCTCAACCTCCCCTCCTGGAATTGGTCCTGTGTGTGTAGGGTGAGTGCTGGGGGAGGGTGTGTAGGGGCACAGCTGACTTTCCATTGATCTGACAAACACTCTGCTTCTTATGACCAGTAGTATAAACCATATTTGAAAAATACAATTTTCCACATAAAGAAAAATGTCCTCCCAGTAACTTATTACCATAGATGAATTATTCATGCTCTGTTTGAGTCCATTCCCTCAGCTAATGCACTAGGTCTTATTCCCTCTCATCCAATAAAAGACATCATGCTAATAGTTTCTGTTCCCAAGGCCCTGTTACCAACTTTTCACTCTCCACTAAGTCATTCCCATAAGTCTCAGTTCAGTTCAGTTCAGTTCAGTCGCTCAGTCGTGTCCGACTCCTTGCAACCCCATGAATCACAGCACGCCAGGCCTCCCTGTCCATTACCAACTCCCGGAGTTAACTCATATCCATCCAGTCGGTGATGCCATCCAGCCATCTCATTCTCTGTCGTCCCCTTCTCCTCCTGCCCCCAATCCTTCCCAGCATCAGAGTCTTTTCCAGTGAGTCAACTCGTCGCATGAGGCGGCCAAAGTATTGGAGTTTCAGCTTTAGCATCAGTCCTTCCAATGAACACCCAGGATTGATCTTTAGAATGGACTGGTTGGATCTCCTTGCAGTCCAAGGGACTCTCAAGAGTCTTCTCCAGCACCACAGTTCCTACAACGGTGCTAATATTTTTACTGTCTTCAGTAAAATGAACAAAAAACCTTTGACCTACTTTTCCTTCCATCTGTCCAATTCCTGTCCAGTTTCTTTACAGTTAAACTCCTCAGTAGCCACTTGTAGATTCCCTCTAATTTTCCCTTTACACTCTGTGTTGAACCAACTGCCTACACTACTCCACCAAAATTGTTCTTGTCAAGGCCATCAAGTGACCTCATATCGATCATTCCAGTGGTCAATTATCAGTCCTTATCTTTCCTGATGAGCAGCATTTTATGGCATTGATCACGCTCTTCTCTTTGATGTACTTTCTTTTGGCCTCCAGAATACCACAGTCTCTTAGTTTTCCTCCTACCTTCCTGGCTATTTCTTCTCAGTCTCTACCCAAGTTAATATCTTCTCTCTAATCTTGTAGTGTTGGAGTGCCCCAGGCTCAGTGTTGGGCCCTTTGTTCTTTATCCAAGCTCACTACCTTCATGATCTCATCTGTTCTCTGGGCTGTAAATGCCACCTCTTATCTGACAACTCCCAGATGCCTGTCTTCAGCCCAGTTCTCCCTCCTGCGTTAAATATCCCAACTGCCTGTTCAATATCCGTCTGAATATCTAAGAGGCATCTCATACTTTACAGATCTCAAACAGAACTCCAGATTTTACTCTTTAAACTTGGCCTCCCTGCAGTTCCCAATCTTGGCATCTTGAAATTTCATGATGGCTCCTTCCTTCCATCTGCTCAGGTAAAAACCTTAGCGTTAGCTTTGACTCCTGTCTGTCTCTTATGTCCAAGTTGTAGGGAAATCCTGTGTGACTATCCCTTCAAATATTATCAGAATCTGAGCACTCATCAGCTCTTTGGTTACTCCCTTGGTCTGAGCCATGATCCTCTGTCATTTGGACTAATCTCATAATTTCTTCACTATCTCTCTTCCTGTAACCTGTAAACCTCATAGTTAGAAGCCAGAGCTTTAAAAAATCTAAGACAGATTATACGATTTGCCTGCTCAAAGCCCTCTAAAACTTCCCATTTTAGTCAGAGTAAAAGTGAAAACCTTTATAACAGGTTCAAGGTCCAGCTAAACCTGGCATCCCATTATCTCTCTGATCGTATTTCTTTCTCCTCTGGCTTTCTCTCTGCTTCCCTCCTCTTCCCCAGCTCCCTTGCTGTCCCTCCATTACTCCACACGCACACTTTTGGGGAGTGACTGCTCCAGCTGTGCCCTCTCCCTGAAATGGTCTTCTTAGCTAACTTTCTCTTTTCCTTCTTGGCTTCCCTCAGGGAGGGAATCTTCTCTTTGAGACTTGCCCTAACCAGGTGGTTTACTGCTGCAGCTCTGCCTGTGCATGCAAGCACACGCTCACACACATGTACACACACCACTGACACTTCTGATTATCTTTACCCTGTTGTACTGTTAGCGTTTTTTTCTGCATCCGTCAGCTACAAATACATACTCTAATTATTTTTTATTGTTGTTGTTTAGTCACTCAGTTGTGTCCAACTTTTATGACCCCATGGACTGCAGCATGCCAGGCTTCCCTGTTCCTCACCATCTCCTGAAGTTTGCCCAAGTTCGTGTCCACTGAGTTGGTGATGCTGTCTAACCAATCTCATCCTCTGCCACCCTCTTCTCTTTTTGCCTTCAATCATTACCAGCATCAGGGTCTTTTCCAGTGAGTCGGCTGTTTACATCAGGTGGCCAAAGTATTGGAGCTTCAGCTTCAGCATCAGTCCTTTCATTGAAGGACTTATTTATTGTATTTGTTATTTATTGTCTGTTTTCCCACTAAATGTAAGCTCTTTTTACATAAAGAGCTAGTAAGATCAAACAGAGATCTTTGTTTTGCTGTAGATATACTTGAAGCATCTGTCCCAATCCATGTATCTGACAAATACTTGTTGATATACACACAGATAGACACACACACACATACATATAAGATAAAGAGTCATTTCCTTCTGATAAAGCCAAATGAGAGTTTCAGATCCCACCGTGGAGTGACTCTCTGTATTCTAGAGTGGAATGAGGCCCCCGCACAGCACTGGGTCTGTTTGTACACACTGGCATCTTCTAGGACAAGCATTTGAACTGTGTTCATGACAGGAATTCAAACTGAGTAGAAAATGGGGTAAAAGAGAAGTAGGTTATGCAGCTCCTGTAAGAAATCTGGCACAGTCTTAAAGGAAAGAAGCCTCGCACAATAAACTATGCTCAGTAATAAGTGAGTCAACCAAACTAAGTAACAAGACCTGTGATTTCAGGAGGATTTCTGACTGTAGCGCAGTGCCTCTGACACAGACTCGCCACAATCTCTATTGCTGTCCAAGTAACCAGCACGATTGCCCTGTCCATGTCACCATACAAAGACAGGGAAGTGTGCAGATAACACCGAAGACTCCTTAAACTGTTTTACACCTCAGGCCCCAAGCAGCTGTGAGGCAGGATTCTGTAAAAGGACAGAAGACAGGCAAGAGGAAACTTTTTCTACCCATTTTATAAAAGGTGGGTACTAGCAGCGTAAGGCAGATTGGTGATGACAGTGAAGGATGTTGACTGGCTGCAAAGCATAGGGTGACCACAGCAGGAGCAGGAGCCAAAGCTGGAGGCCCGGCAGTGAAGTAGGACAGAGCAGCAGAGCACACAGAAGAAGCGCAGCTGGGCCAGCAGCAGCCCGCATGGAAAGGCCAAGAGAGTTACACAGGGCCGCTGCACCAGCATGAACGGCAGCCCAAGGGGGAGGGAGTGGGAATCCGGGTGAAGCAGCTATGACAGGCACGACAGTGTGTGAAGTACTGGCCCCTGTGTCATCAGTGGCCTAGGGGGAGCTCAGAGCGCCCTTTCAGAGGAGGGCTGTGGTGCCAGCTCCAGCCACAGCCTGCTGGGAGTATGGCGTGGTGGCCCACAGCCAACTGAAAGCAGTGCCACACACAGTGGCCAAGCATGCCTGTGACACTGTGTGACAACCTGCAAAAACCCCAGAGATATGTCTTTAAGGGAGAACCTCAGGAGAGGCCCAAGGTTTTACAGTTATGTATGTGAGAGCTTTCAAACTAGGGGAATTTCGTTTTTAATATTAAGGTAACTTTGTTTCCACAAGCCAGGGAATTCTAGGAAAGTTCAGAATTACGAACTTGTTTATGACTGTCCTAAAAGAAACTCTTATCTCATGCAGAAGCAAAAGTTTCTGATTTTTTTCTGAAAAACAAAAGGCCAATCCTGTGGGTGATTAAATTAGAAGGCAAATTGTACTTACCACTCTCATAGGGTCTTTTTTGTTCAAGTTGGAGCATTGATTGGGAAGAAGAGGGACTTTGAAAATTGCTAAACTTTATGGGCAGATTTGAATGAAGCTTAGTCCACGACCTTTAAATTCTGCCATGCCTCCTATTCCAGTAGAAATAGCCCTTCTTTCTGCATGAGAAGGTCAGTCTCCCCTTGTCCAAAGAACCTGAGAGAGTGGTTTTGCAGGAGGCAGAGCCTTCTTAGGACTTATCCCCCCATCCCTCATTGTTTCTCAAACTAGATCTAGACTTTAATCCTGGCAGACCTCAGGAGGTCACTTATAAAATAACCTATAAAATGAGGTCAGTTATAAAATGAGAAGGCACCAAAAGAATAGCAAGATTTTGCCAATTTCAACTGATAAAAATGTAGAATATGTTTGGGATTCTAAGTGTTAGATCAGGGTTTAAAGAATGTAAAGAAGGGTCAAGTCAAATTTATTGATTTGGGTGTACAAAAGAGACATTCTGGATCTGATTTGTTAGGCCAAGAAACTAAGACTGGCTTTCCAATAGGTGACTCGTCGGTTCATTAAAACCTGGAGCCAAAGGATGATAGGACGAAATGACAATGCTTCATTGCCAAAGACAGGGTGGGCACGGGTAATGTAAAAGGTGGGTGTGGTTAATATCATGGCAGCAAAGCCCAAAGCAATAATCAGAATGAGATGACCCCTAGAGATCTTTGTGTGCATGTGTGCTAAATCACTTCAGTCGTGTCTGACTCTTTGCGACCCTATGGACTGTAGCCCTCCAGGCTCCGCTGTCCATAGGATTCTCCAGGCAAGAATACTGGAGTGGGTTGCTATGTCTCCTCCAGGGAATCTTTCTGACTCAGGGATTGAACCTGAGTCTCCTGCATTGGCAGGCGGGTTCTTTACCTCTACCACCACTTGGGATGCTACGTAGAGATCTTTGGTGTTGGCTAATTGCGCGTGGTGTCCTTAGGTCAGAATTAGATAAGTAGTGTACTGAAATCTTCCCTCAGCAAGTTCATTTGAATTTAATATGATTTGGATAAGCAGGAAACTGTAAGTCTGATGAGTCCAAGTCACCTAATACAGAATCTTGGCTCCTGAAGCAATCCCCAGACCTGAGCCAGTTCACAGACCCAGAGGCCCTTAAATAAATGGAAGGCCATGTTCCGCTGGAAACAACCCTAATACACAGCCAAAATATATACTGTAAATCTTGCTCCTAAACTTACCCAAAGGGACCTGGAGTCATTTACCAGGGTGATGTGCATTGCTGCTGCTGCTGCTCCTGCTGAGTCACTTCAGTCATGTCCGACTCTGTGTGACCCCATAGACAGAAGCCCACCAGGCTCCCCCGTCCCTGGGATTTTCCAGGCAGGAACACTGGAGTGGGTTGCCATTTTCTTCTCCAATGTGTGAAAGTGAAAAGTGAAAGTGAAGTCGCTCAGTCGTGTCCGACCCTTAGCGACCCCATGGACTGCAGCCTACCAGGCTCCTCCATCCAAGGGACTTTCTAGGCAAGAGTACTGGAGTGGCTTGCCATTGCCTTCTCCGGATGTGCATTGAGGAAGGTGAAATAGCCCAACTTTCATTGACTCTGAACTGGCACTAATTCTTAGAGAACCAAAGCACCGCTGTGGTCCAACAGTCAGAGTAGGGGCTATGAAGGTCAGATGTTTATTGGAACTGGGTCTCTAGTCAACTTCACTGCAAGCTCAGTAGGCTCTTAAATTCACCCTATGGTTCTTTCTCCAGTTCTGACAGGCCACCGTTGGAATAGACATACTCGGGAGCTAACAGTAGCCCCACTCTGGTGGCCGTACTCTTGGAGTAAAAACTGTTGTAGTAGGAAAGGCCAAATGGAAATCCCCACAAACTCAACCTCTGCTTCCCAAATAGATACTTACTGGTTTGCTTGTCTGAACAAACCCTAACTTACACAATTACTAAGCCCACTTTAAAGCTGACTTGGAATGCTAACATTATTCTGGCTACATATATTTAGAATATCAGTCACCTCGGGAGCTGGCCATTCAGAAGGGGCATCATTACCATCAGTAATGTACATGGTATTTTTAGAAAAAATCCTTTTACAAGATGTGGTCTTATAAAGAAGTAGGGCTTTAGTTACAAAATCTAACTTCTATATTTGGTAGTTAATGACTCGTCATCAGGTTGAATACATTGCTTCATAAACACTAAAACTAAACATTAATTTATAGAATTTTATTTTGTACTTTTGCATTTGTCTCCATTAGCAACCTTTCTTAGCAGGTATAAAAATGAAAAATTCTGTTTGAATTATTAAAATCTTGTGTGTTTCGAACATGGTATAGTTCACCAGTTTCTAGAATCCTGGAATTAAAGGTAGTACAAAGAAGTTTGGAAAAGGAAACTTTAGAATTAACAACAGCAGCCACTGTTTTACTAATATTATAGTAACTGTGGGTAAGTGGAATATTTGTTAAAAGTTCGTAACCGACTTCGTGGTTAGTAACAGTGTTAGACGTGTCTTGTATTGTCTGCCCAACCTACAACACTGTGTAAAGAAGCTGCCTTGTAGACTGTAAACACAGAGCAGCCCTGGTTTCTGGTGGCTCTCTAGTTCCCATGAAATCCATTGGAATTTTGGCTTTGGTCTTCAGTTTCTGTGAGACTTACATCCTTTATCTGAGTTATTCAGGGTCTCTGCTCCCTTCAATGAAGGACACTCGCCTCTAAAGGTAATAAAAGATTCCTTAGTTTTAGAGTGCAAACACAAACAGCCTAGATACTTGCCCCTTTTCAGGGCACATATCCTTGCTATGATTGTGTCCCCCTCAAATTCATACTGATGCCCTAACCCCTGGTGTGGCATACTTAGGGCCTCTGAGGAAGATATTGAGGTTGAATGACGTTATCAGGGCAGGGCCTTGATCCTGTCAGCTCAGTTTCCCAGAGAGTCCCCGTGCTCCCCTCCTCCATCTCCCTCTTCCTCCCCATCTTTCCTAATCACTAACGGTGCTTGCTGCAGAGTCTGGTGGATACCTGTATCAGTTATTAGTCAATTTGAAAAACAAACTAGTTAGGGATGTTCAGAGGGAAGTTAACACAGGGAACTAATTACAGAATTTTTGGAAAGGTTAAGGAACAAAAAGGTGAAAGTGCTGTTCACTCAGAACCCAGGAATGCTGTGCTTCTGTGCAGCTGGGGCCCAACTGTTCCAGCTGCTCCTGCTGCTAAAGCCAGAAGCAGGAGAAGGAAACAAATAGCTTCTCTCCCTTTGCCACCTTTTAAATTCTCACCATTGTCTCCATTGGCAGAATCTAAACAAACCACAGCAAGGGTGCACGGGAAATAACAGTTGTCAGTCTTCCAGTTCTCCTGTGATACAGAGAAGAGAAGCAGGAATGAAGCTAATAGCTAAAAGTTAAAAAAGCTGTACAATGTCCTTATTCAGATTAGGAAAGTTTCTATTATAGTCTTCTAAGAGTTTTCTTTTCCTGTACCTAATGAGATAAAATTACTTTTCTTTTTTGAATCTTTTAATGAGGACAATAATGAATTATGTTAAAGATTTGTCATTGTTGAATCTGCTTTGCCTTCTTGCTATAATATCAACTTTGTCATGATAGATGTTTAAACATATATACATATATATCAAGGGTTTGGTCCCTGGGTTGGGAAGATCCCCGGAGAAGGAAATGGCAACCCATTCCAGTATTCTTGCCTGAAAAATCCCACAGACAGAGGAGCTTGGTGGACTACAGTCCATTGGGTCACACGAGTTAGATATGACTGAATGACTAAACAATGCACATAAATATATATGTTTTCTGTAAATGTGTGTGTGTGTGTGCATGCGCTAGATTTTACTTGCTAATATTTTGTTTAGGACTTTTGCATCCATGTTTATCAGCAGAATTGACCTTTAAGTTTTCTTTCTCCATATTCTTGTGTAAATTTATAACAAAGCTACACTAGTTATACCAGGTTGTGCCTTTTCCCTACTTTTTAATTCTCTGGGAAGTAACTGTTACTGAGGTTTGATTTTTAAAAATCTAATATAAATTCTAAACCTAGTGTTTTGAATGAAGATATATTTTTAGATTAATAGCTTATATCTGTTATAGTTTCACTTTCTTTTTGAATCTGTTTCTGGCTGGAATTAATCATTTTCCCCAAAATTTTTACAGATTTTTAAAACGTACAAGCACAAAACTGTCACAGGTATTTTATTATAATTTTTAAAGTCCAAATTCTATCAATTAACTTTTACTGCAAAACATAATGGCTTACCATATATAATCATTCTGATTTGTGGGTTAGCTGGATGGTCTGTTCTGGTCTTGGCTAATTTGACTGGGACTGAATGATCTTAATGTGACCTTCTTACATCTTTGATGATTGGCAGCCTACTCAATCAAAAAGAGCCAACAACAGAGACTCGGATGTGTGGAGCAGTCTTTCGGACTCTGTGGGAGAGGGCGAGGGTGGGATAATTTGGGAGAATGGATTGAAACATGTGTATTATCATATGTGAAACGAATCTGACGTGGTTGGGGTCTCCCCACCTCAACACTCTGGATTTAAGAGGCCGTTCCTTCCGGAAGTGTATAAATTAGCCTGGGATACTACCTGCTCGCTGAATTTACTAATTTAGAAATGAGAAACCAGAACTATAAAGGTGGCATAGAAATACAAGAAACTATTCTTAAGTAATCTTTTAAAACTTTGAACAGAGTTACAGATTTTACCATTTTTTATAAATTGGTATATATAATTTAACCAGAACCATAAGAAAATTAGTATTGTGTGAATTCTGAAGCACTTTCAACATGTTGTAGGAATAATGTGGACTTTCTTGAGTTTTACACATTCATAAGTAAATGGTCTGTATCTCGTGCCTTTGTTGGTTTTCTGTGAGCTGTAGTTTCTGGGAAGTGAGCAGCTCTCATTCCTGTAACTCTTATAATCCAGTCATTCGTGTGCCTCCTTCATGAGGATTCAGTAAGGCTATGGTGCTGTTATCCCTCTCATAGGAACTCTAACTCGGTGTAAAGCCCCAGAGGTCTGTTAACTTATTTTTATTTTATATTGTACTATATTTTATTTACAGTGTTGTTTGTTTCAGCTGTATAGCAAAGTGATACAGTCATATATATATTATATATATATATATATATATATATGAATTAACAAAAGCATTTCCCGTCTTTTGATGGGGTGCTCATGGTTTATAACATAAATGGCATTATTTTGAGAGAGGGATAACTTAGGTATGGCATTGGGTTTTTTTTTCTTTTTGCTGCTTGAGGCAGTTCTAAAATAATGTAGCTTTTTACAACTGTGTATTCTATAGTATTTTTTTCATTTGGTGAAATTTTAACTGCTGATGTTTTTGGCATTGTGCTTTGTACCATTTATTAAATAAAAATTAAAAAAAAAAGAGCCTATTTGAAGTTACCTTGTCTTCTGCTTGTGACTTTCCCTCAGCTAACACTCATTTTGATTTCTGATATGTTTGACTTTATTACTACCAACCCTATTCTGTCCCTTTTATTTGGTTCTTCTTTTCTGCCTTCTGCTGAAGTAATTTACTTTTTTCCACTCATTTTATACTTTAGAATTGTACATTTTATATCTGTTTTTAGTATTTGCCTTAGAATTTTATCCTGCATATATGTCTTTAAATTATTTCAGGTTTAAATAGGTATCTACTCTCTTCTTGGGTCTTTCTCATAACTGCATTTTGCTTAACTTCCAGCATCTTTCACGTTATTATTGTCTGGTATTTTGGTATATTTTTAAGTATTTTGTTTTGACTAGGCAGTACACAATGAAAATTTTTTTTATTGATTTTTGGCTGTGCTGGGTCTTCTGTTGCTGCATGCAGGCTTTCTCTAGTTGTGCTGCGCAGTGGGCTACTCTCCAGTTAAGGAGCATGGGCTGTTGGACACATGGACTTCAGTAGTTACAGCTCCTGGGAAGGCTTAGTAGTTGTGGCACATAGGCTGTGATCCTGGACCAGGAAGGAACCCATGTCCCCTGCGCTGGCAGGTGGCTTCTTAACTATTGGACCACCAGGGAAGTCCAAAAACATTTTTTTTTTTTAAAGCTACAAAAAGCTGTACAGTGAAAAGTTTATTCTCATCTCTGCCCCTTGCCTTCTAGGACCCCTCCCCAGAGGCAATTATTAGTATCAGTTTCTTGTATATCTGTCCAGAAGCAATATATGCATACACAAGCATATAAGATATGTACACATTTTTCTTTTTTTTCCCTTACTTTGCAATATACATTTTTCTTTCCGATGTAAATGATAGCATATTACCCACACTGTTCTGCATGTTGTTTTTTATCTAAAAATATTTCTTTGAAATTATTTCACATCAGTACATATGCAGATCCCTCATTCCTTATAGTGATTTATATAATTATTATTTATAATATATATATATCTTATACTAATTATATAAATATAGTATAATGGCTTTGTAATTCTTATAATAGCTGTTAGATACATGTATTGTAATATATTGAACCAATCACCCTATTTTGGATATTTAGGTTGTTTAATGTTTTTTGCTACTGAAAACAATTTTGTAGTGAGTATATTTGTATAGAGTTTGTTTTGCAATGTGTAAATATAGTATAAATTCTATGGTATTTCTGTAGTATAAATTCCTAAAAGGGCATGCATCGACAGGCATGTGTTTTTGAGTTCAATAAATTCTTCTCCAAAAGCATTTCATTGTCCTCCTATCAGTGCCCCATTAAAATGTCCTATTGTGAACTGAATGTTTGCAAACACTCAAGATTTGTTAAGTTGAAAGCTTAATCTCAGTGCAGTGGTATTTGAGATGGGGTTTGGGGAGGGGACTAGATCATGAGGATGGAGCCCTCATAAACAAGATTAATGCCCTTATAAGAGCCCTAAGAAGTAGCTCCCTCTTTTCCTGCCATACCAGAAGTGAGCCATTTGGAATCCAGAAGAGAGTCTTATCAGAACCCAGCCATGTGGGCATCTTCTTGATCTCAGACTTTGCAGCTTCTGGAACTATGAGAAGAAAAATTTTGATGCCAAAGTCACCCAACATATAGTATTTTGTTAGAGCAGCCCAAGCTGGCTAAGACATTTCCCATGCAGTCTTCTCCATATTCTTTCTGCTTTCTTTGGCTGGGTGTCACTACTCCGGGCAATTTGGAAAGCCACTTTTTGAAGAAACAGAATTACTATCAACTTAAGTCCCTGAGTGACTTCATGGATGATGAGACCTCCATTCCTATAACTCCCTTGTGCCCCTCACTAGGGTATCCTGCACTGGACTATTTCATGTATAAGAAGTATACTTCTCCTGTAACAAAATAAAATTATGGATTCTATCTGAAGCAGCAATTAACATTTCCCCATCAAGTCGCTTTCAGGTTTATCAAGTACATTTTAACCAGAAATGAAGGAATGAATGAATACAAATTTTAAATAGATTTCTCTATTCCCTTGTTAACAATGTTAGAAACTCTTTTGTTTTTTACGAATTAAATAGGCAAACAATCCATCCTATTGAAGTTTCAAGTTGCATTTCTTTTATTATAATTCAAGTCAGAAGTCTTTTGGGGAACTTCCCTGGTTCAGTGGTTAAGACTCCACACTGCCAATGCAGGACGCCTTGGTTCCATCCCTGGTCAGGGGACTAGATCCTGCAAGCTGCAACTAAACATCCCATATGCTGCAACTAAGATCAGATGCAGCCAAATAAATAAATAAATAATTTAAAAGTTGTTTGTATGTTTTTATATATTGAGAACCATTGGAATTTCCTTCTCTATGAACTGTCAGTTCATGCCTTGTGGCCATTGCCCATTTTTCTATAGGATTGTTGGGTTTTCTTTTGTTTATATGAATTGCAAGTATTTTTTCCTGTTTGTCATTTGTCTCTTTATGTATTTTTTTAATCATTTTCTTTTAGTTTCTGAGGGTTTTTTTTTGTCAGTTGAAAATGTCTTCTCCACTTCACAGTTTTTAATAAATATTCTCTCATATTTTCTTAAATATTTTTTACATTTTGGTCGCACTGCAAGGCGTGTGGGCTCTTAGTTGCCTGACCAGGGGTTGAACCTGTACTGCCTGTGGTGGAAGTGTGAAATCTTAACTACTGGACTGCAGGTAAGTCCCTCTTATGGTACTTTTATAGTTTTTTTTTTTTTTTACATGGAAATCTTTGATCAACATAAATTTTATTTTGCTGTGGAGTTTCAGGTAGATAGAGATTAAATTTATTTTTCCCTGATAGCTAATAGTTATTCTAGCACACTATTTGTTTAATCTCACTTTTCCACAAGACTTAAAGTGCTACCTTTGTCATATACTGAAATTCAACATATGATACAACAGTTTCTGTGCTTTCTAATCTGCTCCACTGACTTGTCTGTATCACATTATTCTGTTATCTCTATAATAATATTTGAATGTCTTGTAGAGTGAGTTACCACACGGTTCTTCTACTTCGTAATTTTATCAACTCTTTTGGCTTATTTTCCATATAAACTTTCAAATAGATTTATCTAGTTCTCAAGAAAATAGCACCTGTTTTTTTTAAGTAATTAATTTATTTTTTATTGGAGGCAAATTATTTTACAATATTATATTGGTTGGTTTTGCCATACATTGACATGAATTCGCCCCGGGTTTACATAAGTTCCCCCTTCTGAACCCTCCTCCCACCTCCCTCCTCCCTTTATCCTCCCTCTGGGTCATCCCTGCACGCCAGCCCTGAGTATCCTATAACATGCATCGACCCTGAACTAGTGATTCGTTTCACATATGACAACATACGTGTTTCAATGCCATTCTCCCAAATCATCCCACCCTCACCCTCTCCCACAGAGTCCCAAAGACTGTTCTATACATCTGTCTCTTTTGCTGTCTCGTATACAGGGTTATCATTTGCATCTTTCTAAATTCCATATATATGCGTTAGTATACTGTATTGGTGTTTTTCTTTCTGGCTTACTTCACTCTGTATAATAGGCTCCAGTTTCATCCACCTCATTAGAACTGATTCAAATGTATTCTTTTTAATAGCTGAATAATACTCCATTGTGTATATGTACCAAAGCTTTCTTATCCATTCGTCTGCAGATGGACATCTAGGTTGCTTCCATGTCCTGGCTATTGTAAACAGTGCTGCAATGAACATTGGAGTACATGTGTCTCTTTCAATTCTGGTTTCCTCAGTGTGTATGCCCAGAAGTGAGATTGCTGGATCATATGGCAGTTCTATTTCCAGTTTTTTGAGGAATCTCCACACTGTTCTCCATAGTGGCTGTACTAGTTTGCATTCCCACCAACAGTGTAAGAGGCTTCCTTTCTCTCCACATCCTCTCCAGCATTTATTGCATGTGGACTTTTGGATAGCAGCCATTCTGACTGGTGTGAAATGGTATCTCATTGTGGTTTTGATTTGCATCTCTCTGATTATGAGGGCGGAGAAGGCAATGGCAAGCCACTCCAGTACTCTTGCTAGACAATCCCATGGATGGAGGAGCCTGGTAGGCTGCAGTCCGTGGGGTCGCTGGGGGTCAGACACGACTGAGCGACTTCACTTTCACACATTGGAGAAGGAAATGGCAACCCACTCCAGTGTTCTTGCCTGGAGAATCCCAGGGACGGGGGAGCCTGGTGGGCTTCTGTCTATGGGGTCACACAGAGTCGGACACGACTGAAGTGACTCAGCAGCAGCAGCAGCAGATTATGAGGGATGTTGAGCATTTTTTCATGTGTGTGTTAGCCATCTTTATGTCTTCTTTGGAGAAATGTCTGTTTAGATCTTTGGCCCATTTTTTGATTGGGTCATTTATTTTTCTGGAATTGAGCTGCAGGAGCTGCTTGTATATTTTGGAGATTAATCCTTTATCAGTTGCTTCATTTGCTATTATTTTCTCCCATTCTGAAGGCTGTCTTTTCACCTTACTTATAGTTTCCTTTGCTGTGCAGAAGCTTTTGATTTTAATTAGGTCCCATTTGTTTATTTTTGCTTTTATTTCTAATATTCTGGGAGGTGGGTCATGGAGGATCCTGCTGTGATTTATGTCGGAGAGCCTGGTTTTTTTTGTAAAGGAGGGGGAATCACCTAATTTTAAACATCCAAATTAGTCATTTTTGTTGTTTTCTTTGGTCAGCTGTTTCCAGTCCTTTGATAACTGTAACTTCTCACATCTCACTCTTCCTTAATCCAGTTTTCTTTTTTGTTAACAAAGTTCTTTCTGTGCACCTCTGTGAGAGGCAAACTCCCTTAACCCACCTGTCTAAAATGCCATTATTTCTCTTTCACTTGAGAAGAGTAGTCTTACTTGATATAGACTTGTATTCTGACAGTTATTTATCTTCAAGACTTTGAAAGTATTATTCTCTGCTCTCTGGTTTCTGTAGTGGCCATTGATATATCATTTGTCAATGATATTGTTCTTCCATTGCCTTTCAGGTTTTTCTTTTAATCTGAGAAATTTTGTAGTAATCATTTATGTGTTTTGTGGTATCACTGTTATGTGTCTGGATATGGATTTACTTTTATTTATTCTTCATCAGTCTTCTCTGATTTGGAAATTTATGTATTTCATCATTTCTGGAAAATCTCATTCACTATGTTTTTATGTCCAGCCTCTCCTGTATTAATTCCAGTCTCTCTAAAACACTTTTCAGACTGTACTGGGGCTTTCAGTATATTCTTCATGTCTCATAATCTCACATTCTTACTTTCCATCCTTTATCACTCCGTAACATTTTGAAAATTTCCCCTACTCCATCATCCATTTTGCTATTTTGTTTCAGCTGTGTGTAATCTGTAATTTAATAACAACAGTAATAGTAAATGTATTGCATTTTTCGATTCAAATGACTGTTTTTCATTTCTAGAAATCATATTTTTTAAAGCAAAATTACCCATTCTCTTTCATATGTATTATTCTATAATTTTGGTTCCTGTTTTTTCTTTAAAGATTCTTTATTATTCTTTAAACATTAATTTTATATAATTTTTAAAACACTTTGAAAGGTGATAAGTTTGCAAAATATTTTTCTATAACTAAGTTCATAAGGTTGCTTATGTTCCTGTTTGTTATGTTTTTGTGAACTGTAATCTAATTGCATATGTTTTGTCATTTTTTATTGTGAACATTGAGTGCAAATTTCATGTGACCATTGTTGCAGAAGCATCCCTGGAGAGTGATTTGGGGTTTGTTACTGCCAGATACCCTCAGTGGTTTTCACTGGGGTCCAGCTCCAGTGTTAATGTCTCAGCAGGAAGTTTCCACAATACAGGTATAGAATAAATTCAGATTCCATATCTGAGAGAGAAACTTAGCGTCGTTTTGTTTTCTCAGTTGGGGAGTGGGATCTTTATCCCAGAGTCCTGCTAAGAGTAAACTTCCTTCACTCTTTTCTGATATAACAGTGTTTCTACTCAGAGAGGAAATCCTTCTACAGGTCGTTGCTTTCTTATAGGAAGTAATGGTTTCACATTTCTGCTTTGAAAGGGTGAAGGCGTCTGTTGTTGTTACATTCTCCTATGATTATTAAACCTCAGTCTCTGGTTACTAGAGTCAGCATTTTTAGCCAGTAATCTGCCTTGCTGCTGCTGCTGGTGCTAAGTCACTTCAGTTGTGTCCGACTCTGTGTGACTCCATAGACGGCAGCCCACCAGGCTCCCCCTTCCCTGGGATTCTCCAGGCAAGAACACTGGAGTGGGTTGCCAGTTCCTTCTCCAATGCATGAAAGTGAAAAGTGAAAGTGAAATCACTCAGTCGTGTCCGACTCCTAGCAACCCCATGGACTGCAGCCCACCAGGCTCCTCCACCCATGGGATTTTCCAGGCAAGCGTACTGGAGTGGGTTGCCATTGCCTTCTCTTTCAGTTCAGTTCAGTTCAGTTCAGTCGCTCAGTCATGTCCGACTCTCTGCGACCCCATGAATCACAGCACACCAGGCCTCCCTGTCCGTCACCAACCCCCGGAGTTCACTCAAACTCATGTCCATCAAGTCGGTGATGCCATCCAGACATCTCATTCTCCGTCGTCCCCTTCTCCTCCCGCCCCCAACCTTTCCCAGCATCAGAGTCTTTTCCAGTGAGTCAACTCGTCGCATGAGGTGGCCAAAGTGTTGGAGTTTCAGCTTTAGCATCAGTCCTTCCATTGAACACCCAGGATTGATCTCCTTTAGAATGGACTGGTTGGCTCTCCTTGCAGTCCAAGGGACTCTCAAGAGTCTTCTCCAGCACCACAGTTCAAAAGCATCGATTCTTTGGCGATCAGCCTTCTTCACAGTCCAACTCTCACATCCATACATGACCACGGGAAAAATCATAGCCTTGACTAGACGGACCTTTGTTGGCAGAGTAATGTCTCTGCTTTTTAATATACTATCTAGGTTGGTCATAACTTTCCTTCCAAGGAGTAAGGGTCTTTTTATTTCATGGCTGCAATCAGCATCCGCAGTGATTTTGGAGCCCCCAAAAATAAAGTCTGACACTGTTTCCACTGTTTTTCCATCTATTTCCCATGAAGTGATGGGACCAGATGCCATGATCTTTGTTTTCTGAATGTTGAGCTTCAAGCCAACCTTTTCACTCTCCTCTTTCACTTTCATCAAGGGGCTTTTTAGTTCCTCTTCACTTTCTGCCATAAGGGTAGTGTCATCTGCATATCTGAGGTTATTGATATTTCTCCCAGCAATCTTGATTCCAGCTTGTGCTTCTTCCAGCCCAGCGTTCCTCATGATGTATAAGTTAAATAAGCAAAGCCTTCTCCTTAGTATCACTTCCCACTCTATAAATGAGTTATCTTTTTATTTATTTTTTATTGGAGGCTAATTACTTTACAATATTATATTGGTTTTGCCATACATTGACACGAATCCGCCCTGGGTGTACATGTGTTCCCCCTCCTGAACTCCCCTCCCACCTCCCTCCTCCCCATATCCTCCCTCTGTGTAATTCCCGTGCACCAGCCCCGAGCATCCTGTATCCTGCGTCAAACCTGGACTGGCGATTCGTTTCACATATGATAATATACATGTTTCAATGCCATTCTCCCAAATCATCCCACCCTCACCCTCTCCCACAGAGTCCAAAAGACTGTTCTATACACCTGTGTCTCTTTTGCTGTCTCATATACAGGGTTAAGGTTACCCTCTTTCTAAATTCCATATATATGCATTAGTATACTGTATTGATGTTTTTCTTTCTGGCTTACTTCACTATGTATAATAGGCTCCAGTTTCATCCACCTCATTAGAACTGATTCAAATGTATTCTTTTTAATGGCTGAGTAATACTCCATTGTGTGTATGTACCAAAGCTTTCCATTCGTCTGCAGATGGACATCTAGGTTGCTTCCATGTCCTCGCTATTATAAACAGTGCTGCAATGAACATTGGAGTACATGTGTCTCTTTCAATTCTGGTTTCCTCAGTGTGTATGCCCAGGAGTGCGATTGCTGGATCATATGGCAGTTCTATTTCCAGTTTTTTAAGGAATCTCCACACTGTTCTCCATAGTGGCTGTACTAGTTTGCATTCCCACCAACAGTGTAAGAGGGTTCCCTTTCCTCCACACCCTCTCCAGCATTTATTGCATGTAGACTTTTGGATAGCAGCCATTCTGACTGGTGTGAAATGGTATCTCATTGTGGTTTTGATTTGCATTTCTCTGATTATGAGGGATGTTGAGCATTTTTTAATGTGTTTGTTAGCCATCTATATGTCTTCTTTGGAGAAATGTCATATAAATGAATTATCTTTAATTTCTGGCACCTGGAAATTTCTCTTGCTGTATTATAGGCTTAATTACAGATTTTAAGCATTTCTCTGTTTTATACAACATTTGTTCTGAATTTCAAAATTCATGTTATGAGTTTTTATTATGTCCTGTCTTAGCTCAGAATCTATTAATAAACTACTTTTTAATTTTATGCTTTCATTCATAAACACAGCAGTATTATGTTTTTCTACTGTCAACATTCTTTTGTGTATTTATTTTTGCCTAGTTACCTCTCAAACTGCATGTATAATTTTTACCGACCGTTTTTTTTGAGGACTTTGTAAAAGCTATCAGGAAAGTGCATTTATATACTAAGGGGTGACTCTGGCTAGATCTTATATAGAGTTTAGGAAGATTCTCTAAGAGTAAACACCCCTGTATTGTGTGATCATCACAAAATATGTGACTTAGATCCTTGTTTACCTGTAATCTGATGCTGTGTCCTCTGGTTTATAAAATTTTAAATACAAATTCCCTAATTTTAATTAAATTATGGTAAAAATATTATCTATTATGTTATCTAATTCCCCTTAAACATAAAAGGTTTGTGGTAGATTTGTCCTACAGTTAATTCTAACAAAATATGTACTTATATCAATAATTCTGTATATATTCTTATAGCATAAAATGAATAATATATTGCCATAATGTATGTAATTTTTGCCTTCACTGCCAGGGACCATGGAATCCACACCAGTGTTTATTGACAATAAATAAATTTCTGTTGTATGATAGATAATTTCTATCCCCTGAATTTCCTTCATATATTTTATGTTTTTCTTTTTTTGATTTAATTTTATTGAAAAACAGTTGATTTACAGTGTTGTGTTGATTTCTGATATGTAGCAAAATGATTCAGTTTTATATATATATATATATACTCTTTTTCATATTCTTTCCCATTATGGTTTATCTTAGTTTCCTGTGCTATACAGTAGAATCTTGTTGTTTATCCATCCTATATATACTCATTTCATCTGCTAATCCCAGACTCCCAATCCTTTCCTCCCCCATATGTTTTTCTTAAGATTATAAAATTATGGTCTGATTTTACATGATGCTTCTTGTATAATCTGTGGTACTAATAACTCATTAAACATTGTCTTTGCCTTTATTTTTCTAAATAAGCTCATTTTTCCTTTTTCCTTTCCTTATTCCAACTTCAGCTCTCAAATTATATATTCTTATATTATTACCTAATGCATTTTCTTTTCTCTGCTAATATCATCCTTCTTTCCTTGGTCTTTGTCTTAGGTCACATAGGATTAAGGTTTCCAATATCACCTTAACTCTGTACGAAAGTCAATAATTTACAATTCCCCTTTTAATTCTGAATTCATTTTTAGGTCAGTTTCTCTGATCTCAGAAAATGAATTGTCTTTCTCTTTGTAGGGATAGCTCTTTAATCTATATGTTCCTTGTTCCACGCCCTTACCCCCTCGCAGACCATCTTTCATGATTTATCTCTTTTCCTTCAATCTCTTCATATCCACAAACATGCTCAAAATTCTCATAGTACCTCCGTCTACTTCAAGCATTTCCTCAAATGTCGTCTTCTCAGTAAAACCTACCTTACTATCACCCCTTTAATCCTTCTTTGCTTCCTATTCCTTTTAACTGCTTGTTTTTCCTATCACATTAATATCTGATACATACATTTATATACCTACATATATATGTGGTGGTGGTGGTTGTGTTGTTGCTAAGTCATGTCCAACTCTTTTGCGACTGCGTGGATTTGTAGCCCGCCAGGCTCCTCTGTCCATGGGATTTCCCAGGCAAGAATACTACAGTGCATAGCCATTTCCTTCTCCAGGGCACCTTCCTGACCCAGGGATCAAAACTCAACTCTCTTGCATTGGCAGGTGGATTCTTTACCACTGAGCCATCAAGGACGCCCCCATATGTGTGTATACATATATATATACACAAAACCTTACTTTTTACTGTTGTCTACTTGACATATGGGCTTCCCAGGTAGCACTAGTGGTAAAGAACCTGCCTGCCAATGCAGGAGACAAAAGAGATTCTGGTTTGATCACTAGGTTGGGAAGATCCCCTGGAGAAGGAAATGGCAACCCACTCCAGTATTCTTGCCTGGAGAATTCCATGAACAGAGGAGCCTGGTGGTCTTCAGTCCATAGGGTCACACAGAGTCAGACATGACTGAAGTGACTGAGCACACACTTGACACAAAATGGTCACTCAGTAAATAATTGTTGAATGAGTGAATAATATTGTTCTTCATTTGTTCAGTTTAATGAAACCATGATATCTTATTAGAGCTCCAAATTGCAATTTAGCTTGATATTCTTCTGTTAATTACACATGTATTATTAACTCATGGAGAAGGGAATGGCAACCTACTCCAGTGTTCTTGCCTACAGAATCCCATGGATAGAGGAGCCTGGCAGGCTGTAGTTCACGGGGTTGCAATTGAAGCGACTTAGCACTCATGCATTATTAACTCACTTCTATATACTTGTTTTCATCTAAGTTATTATTTCCACAGTGAAATCCAAAGAATGGGTAGTAGGTATGGGAAAATGTTTAAAAAAACAGAATTGAATTCCAACATATTTTTTCCTTCCACCTTCTACTAAGTGATAATAGTTGTAGTAAATTAATCTCTTCACCTCTTTAACATTTCTACTTATTTATTGTAATTAGGGTAAGTTGTCTTCTGAAGTCAGTAGCTGAGAATTCAGTTGTGTATAAGTCCATGAATGTTTACAAGAAGGTTATCAGTTGCTTTCCAAAGAGTTTTATGACACATTTTTTAGTATCAGGTTTCTTCTTTGAATTTCACTCAATTCCTAATGGAACAAATGACTCCGTTTGTACAGAAAAGGAATGGATCAGCTAGCTCAGCAAGCAGTGTCCATCTCACTCGGGGCCAATCTCATGTTATGCTTCCTGTGCAGTCACATAGGCCCCGTGTTCAGAGGATGCTGAACTTGGTTTAATGTTCTGCTGTCACTGTCTTGATATTCTTAATTTTTTAACAAAAAGTCATGCATTTTTATTTTTCAGAGGGCTGCACAAATTATGTAACCAATTCTGACCTCACAACTCAGTCATTTCTATCATATTTGTTTTTCTGGTTTAGCTCAGCAGGCTTCTTATAACTTCAGCCCATAAGAAAGTGTTTGATCTATGAACAGTTGTTCTGAATTTTCTGCTGCCCAAGTTTACACCTGCAGTGTTTAGCTTTTAAAAGAGCCACAGTTAGATCCCAACAACAACAGAAGTCAGCAAACAATGAAATGATAGATTTGATGTACTGATCCAAATAGCTATTAAATTATAATTCAATAAACTCCCATTGTTTTGAACAGAGATCTTAAAGTTGAAAGCAAAAGAATGGCAAAAGTTAGATCATACAAATACTAACCAAATGAAAGCTGATGTAGCTTTAATATCAGGCTTTAAAACAAAAAGTACTACTAGAGATAGAGATCCACTGCTTAATGATAAAAAGTCCAGGCCCCATTCGCTAGGAAGTGCACCATGACTTGATAAGGGACAAGAGAAGTTATTCCTGTAATACACAAAAAAAAAAGAGAAAGAAAGAAAAACACTTGACTATTGATGACTCCAACTTGAGCCAGTTGAATCTGTTCCTTTCCATCGCTCAGTCGTGTCCGACTCTTTGCGACCCCATGGACTGTAGCCTACCAGTTCTCCATCCATGGGATTCTCCAGGCAAGAATACTGGAGTGGGTTACCGTTTCCTTCTCCAGGGCCAGTTGAATAGGTTGATACAAATAGCTGGAATGGATTTTGTTGCTTCTGTGGAGTGCATCCACAGATAAGCAAATAAGCTGATGGGAAGACCCAGAACAGAGTAAGAAAATTATGGGAAAGGGAAAGACAGGGATTAAGTTAGTCCTCAACTCCTCTTCTTCCAAGAGGAGACCTCAAAAACATTCTTAAATTTGATGGATACCAGAGCTTACAGATGATTACCTCTGTGTTTTTGTTTGTTTTCTAATTTATTTATTTTTTGGTCCTGTCTATGCTCACTGGTTTTTTTTTTTTGTTTGTTTTTAATCAGTCTCCATGATTGATATGGATGTTCCAGATACAGGGCATACTGATTGGATTTATTCATTGTAACTCTTATTGGTGACTTCTATAAAATTGTCCAGATTCATAGTCAAGAGCAGCTTGTTCTTGCCAAGACTGTATACTAAAATAATATCTCATACAAAAAATACTTAAGTTTTCTCATACAAGGTTTTATATATGGATTGTTATACATTGGTATCTCCTTGTTCAACAGCCCAGAGACTGGTAGAAATCAACAGTGTTTGATGTACTTACCATGGACAATTGAAGCTTGTAAAGGAGAGTAAATATCATTATTCCCATAGTTCATAGTGGTTCCTAAATCTCGCTGTCTGTTAGAATCACCTGGACACATTTTAAAAATTCCCAATGCCAGATGAATTTTCTTAAACATATTACTTGAGTCTTTACCTTTTTCCTTCCTGTCCCAACTGTTGTTAAAAGCAGTTGTACGTCTCTTGCTTTTATACCTGAAAAGCAATTTACTGGGCATAAAATTCTTGAGTCACACTTTCTTTCCATAAGAACTTTGAGTTCTTGAGGACATTATTTTACTGACTTTAATCAAGGCTATGGAGAAATCTGAGGCTGTTATTGTACCTTAAACTTTTGTCTCGCAAACTAAGGTTTTCTTTCTTTACCTTTGATTCTCAATAACGTTTTTGCTAGGAATATGTCTCATATTATTTGATCTCTAACAGTCAAAATACCTTTTATTTGGAGAAAAAGTTTTCTTGATTTATGTCTTTAAAAACTTATGATGGTCATTTGTGGGGGAAGCGTTTTTAATCTTTGAGTATGCCAAGTATATTTATGTTGGGTCTACTTTCTTATCTTCCTTAACTTTCTTAACTATAGATGATCTAAAGCAAGCATCATTCCAAGTGGAAAAATATTAGAAACATTCCCTTTAAAAACGGGTATAGAAAAAAATGTTTTTTTCTATTAAACCTTAGACTGGTAGTCCTAAGCAGTGTGGAGGCATAAGGATTGGCAAGGAAGTAATTAAGTCGTCAGTTGATACGCCATTGATATGTTTACATAGACAACCTAAAATAATCTAAAATTAACAAGATGGTTTATGTAAAAATGAGTTGCAGTCCTATATACTACTTGTAGCAAACAACTAGAAACATAAAAGAAACTTCTAATAGTAATATTAGAGAATATCAAGTGTGTGTGTGTGTGTGTGCGCGCGCGCGCATGCACGCACTCAATCGTGTTCGACTCTTTGCTACCCCATGGAGTGTTGCCCACCAGGCTCCTGTGTCCTTGAAGTTTTCCAGGCAAGAATACTGGAATGGATTGCCATTTCCTACTCCAGGGGATCTTTCCGACCCCAGGGATCAAAGCCACATCTCCTGCATTGCAGGCAGATTCTTTACTGTTGAGCCATCAGGGAAGCCCTAAGGAGTAAATCTAACAGAAGATATCCAAGAACTCTTAGAGAAAAAGTTAAAACTTTATTGAGAAAAATATCATTCATAACAATTACACCACGCTAATGCAAGGTGTTAATAACGGGAAACTGGGATGGAGGATGAGAACTACTTGGGAACTTTGTACTTTTCAGTCAGTTTTTCTGTAGACCTAAAAATACAAAACAAAAAAACTCTGTTAATTTTAGAAATGCACTTTTAAAAACTACATAGAGATGCATAAAACAGTGAAAAATAATGAATAAACATTATAGCTGCTTATCAGAATTCTTAACAGTGACTTTTAATATTTTGTATCTCTTTCTTATTGATTTAAAATGTATCATTTAATAGAATATAAAAGTAGAACTGACTAATTTTTGATGAGCAAAAGAATATGTCAGGCAGATCTTGACTGGAGCAGGAAGATGTAATTAACATCTTTGAGTCTCTTTCACTTTTCTAAACCAAGAAATCACTATGGAAATCATTCTTTTTATTAAAGATAACTATTTAAAAAAAGAAAACAAACTTTCATTTTCCCCAATTGAGGAAATTCCCATGAATTTGTCAAATGGCTAAGATGTTTATATCACCCCCCAAATAAGTTAATTTTCTAAGATACCATTCTCTTTTCAGAGATTCTCATATTTTTTCTATTTTTATTTAACTTATTTTTAGTAGAGTATGCAATTTATACCATGATAGAAGAGAAAAATGAAAAAAGAAAAAAATGTCTAGGAGACAATACATGAATAGCAAAGTAACTCATGGAATTGATATTGACCCCTGAATTTCATGTATGTACAATTATTGTTCATAAGGAGACAAACTTTATTTAATAATAACAACTGTTCAGATTAATGGGAAATTAGGAAGAAATCAACCTTCACACGCTTTTTTAAAAGCAAAACAGATAAGCATGAAATAATCATGTCAGTACTATAATTCCATTTCAGGTTTTCATGTACGGCCCTTTATGAGTAAATGCTACATGAAGCTTGTCAAGTAAGTTATCAAAACAAGGATATTTTGAAGTTCAAAGGTTATGCATGATGCACTGATGATATGTCCGAATATGTAAACTTTATTCTTTTAAAGCAGCATCTTTGGTACATTTTGTCTTTCTGCTCTACTTTTTATCATCTTCTAAATAAATCCAAACTCCTTCACATGCTCTAGCCTCTTTCGGCAGGTCCAGAATCATTTCCTCTCTGTGCCCACAGTAACCCTTCTCTGAACTGCTCTCATTCTCTGGTTCCCTAAGGGCATCACACTCTCATCTCACCCTGATTTCAATCAGGTTGTTTTTCTATGCCAAAAAAAAAAAAATCTCATCCTTCCTTTCATTCGTGGATAATTCTTCTCAAGCATCTGCTCTTTTTGGAATCCTTTTCATATCATCACAGGCTGAGTCAAATGTCCTCCACTAAAACTACGTCTGTGATAATACTTAGCAAACTGTGCCCAACTTCCTCTTCACACCAGGGTAATGCTGGAGCCGGAAGCTGTGGTGGCAGCTTCTTGATTCTGTAGCTTCCTGACTAGAGCTAGAGCCAGAGCTGGGGGTGAGCAGAGTCTGTGTGATTGCACGGTGAGGGGTCAGAGAATGAAACACCTCTTATTCTGGAATCCCACATCTTATTCTAGATGAAAGGTCAGAAACAGAGAAGAGATAAGAAGTTGTTTGTGGGTTCAAGAGGCAGAGCCTTGGAAGACTTCAGAGGCAGAGGGACATCAGACGTAATGTGAGATGGAGAAAGGGATTGGAATCCAGAGCAGTGCTGTATTGCTGGTTTTACTTGTCCTGCACCATTCTTCACTCTTATCCCACAGCCTAAATGCAGACTTGCATCTATAGATCCCCCCTGCCTACAATGGTGCCTGCCACACAGTAGGTTGGCAACAAGTATCTGTTGAATTGAGCCCTGTTAACCATCCTTTCGGAGAAGGCAATGGCAAGCCACTCCAGTACTCTTGCCTAGAAAATCCCATGGATGGAAGAGCCTGGTAGGCTGCAGTCCATGGGGTCGCTAAGGGTCGGACACAACTGAGCGACTTCGCTTTCACTTTTCACTTTCCACTTTCACACATTGGAGAAGGAAATGGCAAGCCACTCCAGTACTCTTGCCTAGAAAATCCCATGGATGGAAGAGCCTGGTAGGCTGCAGTCCATGGGGTCGCTAAGGGTCGGACACGACTGAGCGACTTCGCTTTCACTTTTCACTTTCCACTTTCACACATTGGAGAAGGAAATGGCAACCCACTACAGTGTTCTTGCCTGGAGAATCTCAGGGACAGGGGAGCCTGGTGGGCTTCCGTCTGTGGGGTCACACAGAGTCGGACACGACTGAAGTGACTTAGCAGCAGCAGCAGCAGCAGCAGCAGCAGCAACCATCCTTTAAAGACCATTCTTTAAAACCGCTCACAAAAGATACTTTGCTCGGAAACCTTTCCTAATCCTTACCGAGAAGAATTCTGGTTTTACCAGTACTTGTGGTGTGTTTTTTGGGTATCTCTCATTTTCTTTCCGTGTTATACCTTGTATTATATGTGTTTGGATATGTCCTATTTTTTTTCTGTGTATCTACTCTAGGAGCAAGATCACTGTCTGGATCATCTTTGAAGATCCTCGTAGAAGTGTCACAGATTTTTTGCAAGTCCTTCCGTGGTTGCTGTGCAATGCCTACTGTTTTCTATAGTTCTGATTTGCTTTAGTCCTCATTCTCACATAATGGAGATAATGACTTCGAAAGAAAAAAAAAAAAGGCTTCTGTAGAATCCCAAAGTCTATACCATTGTCTTCAGAGAAAAAGCAAAGGAAATAAATATATAATCTTTTACTAGAGTTACGTTGAAAATCAACAAGTATTCTTTTATGTGAGATAGGTTTTTGTTTTAACCCAGCTCTCATGGTTGCCTGGTATTACTTTGACTATGTAGCTCTGATTTGTGGTATGTTTTGGAATTTAAAATTAGAAACCCATGTACCACTTATACCCTGCTCCCCTGATTGAAATATGACTCACTGCAACTAAGAACTGATGGTAAAACAACAACGATAAAGACCCAAGTCATCTGGGTTTGGTATGTGCCAGAGTATAATGTGTGTGCATATGTGTTCTCATGCCTCTGTAACTACCTATCAGTCACCTATTTATGTTTATTTCAGATTATTCCAAAGAGTGGAAGAGAACTAATTGAAATATTTATTTAGAGATCGAGTACTGAGCCGTCCACTGCTATAACCACTGCCTACACGTTGCTATTGAACACTTGAAACATGGCTGTACTGAATTGAGATGTGCTATTAATTTCATATTTTTACTTTTTTCTTCATGTGACTACTAGAAAATTTTAAAGTACAAGGGTGGCATGCATTATATTTCTGTAGGATAGCATTAATCAAACTAGAGTCATTGCAAAGACATTGTGAAAAGGGTGGCCAGTGGTGAAAAAAATCCACCTGCCACTGCAGGAGACACAGGTTTGATCCCTGGGTCAGGAAGATCCCCTGAAGAAGGAAATGGCAACCCACTCCAGTGTTCTTGCCTGGAGGAGCCTGGCAGGCTACAGTCCATGGAATTGCAGAAGAGTCAGATGTGACTTAGTGACTAAAAAACAATGGAGATAAACTATTGATAGTCTACTGTGCCACAGGCACTGAGGTTTCATATGAGCTATTTTATTTAATTCTCCCCAAGTCTTACTAGATAGTTATTTTCCATACTTTAAGATAAATAGTCTTAGGTTTGAAGAGGTTAAGAAAATTTCCGATAAGCCCATGATCAGACAGCTACCAATCTGCAAAACATACTCATATCCACTTGTCCCAGGAGATCATTCTCTTTTTACTGGAGAACTCCACCTTTCCTCTGTCTTTTCTTTCTCTTATGCTACCTGCAATTCTCAGTTCAGTTCAGTCACTCAGTCGTGTCTGACTCTTTGTAACCCCATGAATCACAGCACGCCAGGCCTCCCTGTCCATCTCCAACTCCTGGAGTTCACTCAAACTCACGTCCATCGAGTCGGTGATGCCATCCAGCCATCCCATTCTCTGTCGTCCCCTTCTCCTCCCGCCCCCAATCCCTCCCAGCATCAGAGTCTTTTCCAGTGAGTCAACTCGTCGCATGAGGTGGCCAAAGTATAGCACCCAAAATTGGTAAAGTCTCACCATCCAGTTATTTCAAAATAAGGTCATGTTTCCTTTTTTACCCGAGTGAAAATAACATGTAAGTCCCTCCCAAGGCAAGTTATCAGGAATTCCAATCTTATCCCTTAATTCCCTTCCTCATATATTCATAAGTGACTCAGGCTTATTTACTAATGTCTGAGAATTGATCCATTTGTCTATGGATTGATGAGTGGCAGTTCCTACAGTCTTGAGGCTGGAGGCCTGTCTCGAGAAGGGTTAATTCAGTGACAGGCATTATGCTAGTTTTCTATTGCTATGTAACAAATTACCATTGGTGGCTTAAAACAACACCCATTTATTAGCTCATATTATCTGTAGGTCAGAAGTCCAACATGGTGTTGCTGAATTTTCTGCTCACAGTATCACACAGCTGAAGTCAAGGTGCCTGCCAGTCAGAGTTCTCATCTGGAGACTTTAGCAGGGAAATCTGTTTCAAAGCACATTTTTGTTGTTGACAGAATTCAGTTTCTTATGGGTACAGGACTTAGGTCCCTGTTTCCTTGCTGACTACCAGCCAGGGGCCGCACTCTGCTTCTAGTAGCTTTCTGTATTCCTTTTCATACGCCCCATTCTCTGTCTTCATGCCAGCAATGGCAAATTGAATCTGTTTCATGCTTTGAAATCTCTCTGGCTTCTTTTTCTGCCACCAGCCATAGAAAACTCTTTGCTTTTAAGGACTCAGGTAATGGGATCAGGCCCACCCGGGTTGTCTAACTTTAAGGTCAACTAGAGATTCCAAGGGAACTTTTCATGCAAAGATGGGCTCGATAAAGGACAGAAATGGTATGGACCTAACAGAAGCAGAAGATATTAAGAAGAGGTGGCAGGAATACACAGAAGAACTGTACAAAAAAGATCTTCACGACCAAGATAGTCACGATAATGTGATCACCGACCTAGAGCCAGACATCTTGGAATGTGAAGTCAAGTGGGCCTTAGAAAGCATCACTACGAACAAAGCTAGTGGAGGTGATGGAATTCCAGTTGAGCTATTTCAAGTCTTGAAAGATGATGCTGTGAAAGTGCTGCACTCAATATGCCAGCAGATTTGGAAAACTCAGCAGTGGCCACAGGACTGGAAAAGGTCAGTCTTCATTCCAATCCCAAAGAAAGGCAATGCCAAAGAATGCTCAAACTACCGCACAATTGCACTCATCTCACACGCTAGTAAAGTCATGCTCAAAATTCTCCAAGCCAGGCTTCAGCAGTATGTAAACCGTGAACTCCCAGATGTTCAAGCAGGTTTTAGAAAAGGCAGAGGCACCAGAGATCAAATTGCCAACATCCGCTGGATCATGGAGAAAGCAAGAGAGTTTCAGAAAAACATCTATTTCTGCTTCATTGACTATGCCAAAGCCTTTGACTGTGTGGATCACAATAAACTGTGGAACATTCTGAAAGAGATGGGAATCCCAGACCACCTGACCTGCCTCTTGAGAAACCTGTATGCAGGTCAGGAAGCAACAGTTAGAACCGGTCATGGAACAACAGACTGGTTCCAAATAGGAAAAGGTGTACGTCAAGGTTGTATATTGTCACCTTGCTTATTTAACTTATATGCAGAGTACATCATGAGGAACGCTGGGCTGGAAGAAGCACAAGCTGGAATCAAGATTGCTGGGAGAAATATCAATAACCTCAGATATGCAGATGACACTACCCTTATGGCAGAAAGTGAAGAGGAACTCAAAAGCCTCTTGATGAAAGTGAAAGAGGAGAGTGAAAAGGTTGGCTTGAAGCTCAACATTCAGAAAACAAAGATCATGGCATCTGGTCCCATCACTTCATGGGAAATAGATGGAAAAACAGTGGAAACAGTGTCAGACTTTGTTTTTTTGGGCTCCAAAATCACTGCAGATGCTGATTGCAGCCATGAAATTAAAAGACGCTTGCTCCTTGGAAGGAAAGTTATGACCAACCTTGATAGTATATTAAAAAGCAGAGACATTACTTTGCCGACCAAGGTCCGTCTAGTCAAGGCAATGGTTTTTCCCGTGGTCATGTATGGATGCGAGAGTTGGACTGTGAAGAAAGCTGATCGCCGAAGAATCGATGCTTTTGAACTGTGGTGTTGGAGAAGACTCTTGAGAGTCCCTTATACTGCAAGGAGATCCAACCAGTCCATTCTAGAGGAGATCAATCCTGGATGTTCATTGGAGGGACTGATGCTGAAGCTGAAACTCCAATACTTTGGCCACCTCATGAGACGAGCTGACTCACTGGAAAAGACTCTGATGCTGGGAAAGGTTGGGGGCGGGAGGAGAAGGGGACGACGGAGAATGAGATGGCTGGATGGCATCACCGACTCTGTGGACATGAGTTTGAGTGTACTCCGGGAGTTGGTGATGGACAGGGATGCCTGGCGTGCTGTGATTCATGGGGTCGCGGAAAGTCGGACACGACTGAGCGACTGAACTGAACTGAACTGAACTGATGACGTAACTCCCAGGTGGTAAGAAGTGGTAAGGCAGTGGTAAGGAATCCGCCTGCCAATGCAGGAGATGCACGAGACACAGGTTTAATCCCTGGGTTGAGGAGATCCCCTGGAGAAGGAAACGGCAACCTACTCTAATATTCTTGCCTGGAAAATTCCATGGACACGAGCCTGGAAGGCTACACAGTCCGTGGGGTCACAGAGAGTCAGACATTGCTAAGCATCCACGTATGAGGTGTGACATAATTGTGGGAAAGATATCTCATTGTGCTTACAGGTTCCAAAATTTAAGGAATGGGATATTGGGGGTGGAGTGGGTGATGTGTTTTCAGCCAACTGCCTACTACAGTCCTGGGGATATACATTGCATGGACCCTACTACAGAGGTAATGACAGAAAGCAAGCAGTGAGAGTCCTCCCAGCTGCTCAGCTTAGCTAATCACAGGGCCAGAAGCAAGAGCTGAAACACTATTAGGCAGTAACACTCACCGGAGGAGAAGTGGAGGATGGGATGTGAAAGTTCCTGAGTTGGCCACCTTCTATTTCTTTCAACTCTACCGCCAAATTTTACTCATCACAACCTTTCTTTATGAAAACACACGTAGCTCTCTGTGCTAGGGGGAGGTGTAACATGTCTGGCCTGCCTGTTTGAAGGGCAGCAGTGTGCAGGCACTTTGAGGTATGTTGAGCCTCCATGTCCCATCTTTCTGGAGCCCTGATAAAACACAGAGATGGGAGTCCCTGTGGTGTCTGCTGAATGGTTTTCCAACAGGTTCCGGGGGCCAGTTCTGCTAGTTCCTCTGGGCCAAGGAGCTTCCTCCAGGTGCAGAAGGAGCACTCCCCCGGCCTGTAGCTGACTTCACCCCCTCTAGGTTACCCGAATTTTGAACTCTTGCTTTCCTCATGCTTGTATGCCAGTACTCAGCTCAAGATTCAATATGGCTCCTGCTCTCCCTGGGAACACACCTTTAATGTACCAATTACGGAACCTTGGCTCGCCAAGCCTCGTATTCCCTAAAGTGCCACATCCCCTTTCTCTTTATTGCCTCTGTTGTTGACTTGAGAGATTTCCTTTAGCTAATTCATATTTTTAACCTTAACAAACATATAAAAGAAACTGATCACTATCACATGTGGAAAATCTGAATTACCTGCCATATATAGGAGTTAGCTATAAAAGAAAAAAAGAAATTCTTCATCACTTGTGGTCTCTCACCTGACATAGCAGAGTGATTCTCAAAAGGTTCCATGCTTCCTCTCTGATTATCCCCAGAAGGCATTTCTATTACAGTTCCAAGTTCTCTTTCTGTTTGTTTTTGTTGTGTTTTAAGCTAAGGGGCTACAATGTAATTTTGTTACAGGCTACATATTGAAGCTCCATGAGCTGCATGTATCCCAGACTACTTCTCTTCATTTCACCCCCACCCCTCTTAAGTGTGCTACCTAAAGTCATCTCCCACACCACCATAGATGTACAATCCACAGTTTAGGAAACACAGACCTGGACTTTCTTCTTCCCCGAGATGCACCTCAAATTCCTCACCCTCTAAGAAACCGATACAGACCTCAGTGAGCCCCTCAGCTACTACGCTATCTAATTATTCAAATGTTGCTGTGTGACATTTCATTAAGGACAAAGACCATGCTTTATCCTAAGTTTTCCCACAGCATTTGGTATGCTACCTGGCAAACAGCAGGCATTCAAAGGATATTTGTGGTTTGATGAGCAGCAAGGGTCAACTCTGGGTAAGAGTGTGAAGCGGGAGTCTGCCTTAGGTTCCCCTACTACCTGGTTGCTCCAGTCACAGAAGGGCGATGGCCTGTGGTCCTCCTTTGAGGCATATTCTCCTTTCTCAGTAAGTTCCGTGTGCTTCGTGATTTTTCTCAGCCTTCCCAAACCACACTTTGTGTGCTGTGTCCCTTTATCTCATTGACAAATTAGCTAAGAAATGTGGTGTTGACAACTAGATTTTACATTGCTTGACTCTGTCTTGTAAATCGTTTTAGTATCCTCTATCACACCAAAGACAGATCACATATACTTAGTACATGCTCAATAGATATTTGTTATATAAATAAATGAGTACCAGTTGTGTAGTTCATGGTTTGGAGTGTCCATGATACATCTTCAGGAAAAAAATACGAGATCCTCAATGAGCTCAGTCATATAACATTGGTCAAAGTGATTTCCAAAGTTTGTTAACAAGTATGGAAAAGCTTTGTAGTTTTGACTCAGAACAGTACAAATAAAATCTTCCCTCTACCTTTTCTCCCTCCTTTGATCCACTTCGCCAGGTAAGATGTTCATTTCAAGGAGCTAAAGCCTCTTTAGCTTTACATGAAACTTATGGTTGCTTCTCTGTACCCCAAGCAATTTATGCATACTTGTCATTCAAACCTGGACGTATTGAGAATGAGAGTGGGCACAAATAACTTTTAAGCCAGGTCGAGAAGTAAACTGACAAACAGGGAAGTATGGTCATACTATTTTGAAAGTAGTTATTTGGTAGTGGTATGTCTCCTTTCAGTTAACTGTAAAGCTATTCCAGATCTGGGCCTTATTTCTTTTAGCTTCCTTTTTTGCTAGAACTGTGCCTGGCAGGTAGTGGTGGTAAAAGAAATGTTAGTGCAGTTTTTAAAAATATTCATGTAATTGCATATAATACTATCTTGATGTAGAACTCAAACAGTCCCATTTGGGGCCGATTATGAACCATTTTCTCAGTATTACAAATATAGGGCAATGAACCTAATTATATGCTTGTGTGAGGATAATAGCTAGCATTTACCAGCACTGAGCATGTGCCAGGCCCAGGGCTAAGAATTTTGTTTGAGTTCTCTCATTGATTTCCGGCAACAACTCTTGGAGGTAAGTACTACCCCCCATTAAATGAGAATAAAAGACAGGTTTAGAAAGATTAAGAACTTTGGTCAGGGTCACCCTGCTAATTATGCATCAGAGTTTGAACTCCAGACTCTAACCCTATACACCATCTCTCCTATATGTGATAAATAGCTGGTACTGAATTTTGGAAAGCAGTTAAAAAAAATGTAATAGTATACTTCTAGGAAAAATCCACTTCCTGTAAAAATTTTAAAGGAAAATATACTTAACTAAGAGATTGCATCATTAGGCTAGTGTGGTAGCTACCTGAGCTCATGAGTAGTCATACAGTTCGTTAGACCAACAGATTGCTTTCTGTTGTCCTTGGTATTAATGTTTCTATTGCTTAAGGCACACATATACCATGTTAGTTTTGTTGAGATCATTTTCTTGTTTGTGGACTAGTACATGTGCAAAACATTTTATTTTGTACTGTAACAGTTGCATTTAACTTTAGCAGTGTGTGGATGAATTATGAACACTGTCTATTTTCTGTTGTGTCTTTTTAAAATTTATTTCCGGTTGTGCCACGTCTTCGTTGCTTTGCAGGCTTTTCTCTAGTTGCAGCAAGCAGAGGCTACTCTTCCTTGCAGTGTGTAAGATTCTCATTGCAGTGGCTTCTCCTGTTGCAGAGCACGGGCTCTAGAGTGAGCGGGCTTCAGTAGTTGCAGCCTGGGGCTCATGAGGTCCCCGGTTCAAGAGCGCAGGATGAGTAGTTGTGGCACAGGGGCTTACTTGCACCATGGCATGTGGGATCCTCCCAGACCAGGGATCACACTCGTGTCTTCTGCAATGGCAGGTGGGTTCTTTACCACTGAGCCACCAGGGAAGCCCCCTACTCTGTTCTTTTAAGATAAGTTTTTACTTATCAACAATTTAAAGAACAGTACAGACACATCATCATAATGACTCCAGTGCTGCACTTAATATGCCAACAAATTTGGAAAACTCAGCAGTGGCCACAGGACTGGAAAAGGTCAGTCTTCATTCCAATCCCAAAGAAACTCAATGCCAAAGAATGCTCAAACTACCGCACAATTGTACTCATCTCACACGCTAGTAAAGTCATGCTCAAAATTCTCCAAGCCAGGCTTCAGCAATACGTGAACTGTGAACTTCCAGATGTTCAAGCTGGTCTTAGAAAAAGGCAGAGGAACCAGAGATCAAATTGCCAACATCTGCTGGATCATGGAAAAAGCAAGAGAGTTCCAGAAAAACTTCTATTTCTGCTTTATTGACTATGCCAAAGCTTTTGACTGTGTGGATCACAATAAACTGTGGAACATTCTGAAAGAGATGGGAATACCAGACCACCTGACCTGCCTCTTGAGAAACCTATAGGCAGGTAAGGAAGCAACAGTTAGAACTGGACATAGAACAACAGACTGGTTCCAAATAGGAAAAGGAGTCCGTCAAGGCTGTATATTGTCACCCTGCTTATTTAACTTATATGCAGAGTACATCATGAGAAACTCTGGACTGGAAGAAGCACAAGCTGGAATCAAGATTTCCAGAAGAAATATCAATAACCTCAGATATGCAGATGACAGCACTCTTAGGGCAGAAAGTGAAGAAGAACTACAAAGCCTCCTGATGAAAGAGGAGAGTGAAAATTTTGGCTTAAAGCTCAACATTCAGAAAACTAAGATCATGGCATCTGGTCCCATCACTTCATGGGAAATAGATGGGGAGACAATGGAAATAGTGTCAGACTTTATTTTTCTGGGCTCCAAAATCACTGCAGATGCTGACTGAAGCCATGAAATTAAAAGACGCTTACTCCTAGATAGTATATTAAAAAGCAGAGACATTACTTTGCCAACAAAGGTCCGTCGAGTCAAGGCTATGGTTTTTCCCGTGGTCATGTATGGATGTGAGAGTTGGACTGTGAAGAAAGCTGAGCGCCAAGGAACTGATGCTTTTGAACTGTGGTGTTGGAGAAGACTCTTGAGAGTCCCTCAGACTGCAAGGAGGTCCAACCTGTCCATCCTAAAGGAGATCAGTCCTGGGTGTTCATTGGAATGACTGATGCTAAAGCTGAAACTGCAATACTTTGGCCACCTCATGCGAAGAGTTGACTCACTAGAAAAGACCCTGATGCTGGGAGGGATTGGGGGCAGGAGGAGAAGGGGACGGCAGAGGATGAGATGGCTGGATGGCATTACCGACTCGATGGACATGAGTTTGAATGAACTCCGGGAGTTGGTGACTGACAGGAAGGCCTGGCGTGCTGCGATTCATGGGGTCGCAAAGAGTTGGACATGACTGAGGGACTGAACTGAACTGAAATGATTATAATTACAAACCATATCTTTACATTAATGAAATATATAATCAATGTTTTTTCAAATAAAAGCAGTTTATTCAATTTTATATAAACGTAATCTGAATTATAAGGGATCATCTGTAGCCTTATTTTTAAACCTTTTTAAAGCCTTATCAGAAAGGATAAATTATATATGTGAACAGACTATGCCATAAGTATAATACTGAGCAAATAATCATATGCACAGACTTTCATACTAAATGTATCCTTTGATTGAATGGAATTGTCTTCTTAACTGACTTTTTTTTCTACTGGCAAGTGGTATATAGGAATAGCTACAGCAACTTAAATTATGTATTAGGATATTTGATCACACATGATGTGTTATAAACTAAGTATGAAATATCTGGAAATAAATGTTTACATAATAAATTCTATCATGAATAAATGATAGGAAATGTTATTACTTAAGGCCTTCACACAAGATGACTACATTTGTAATTCAAAAGAAGGATTATAAATGTATATATCAAGTTCAGGAATTATCTGTTTTCTTTTTGTCATAGGACTTTTTAAAAAATTTTATTTTTTAATTGAAGTATAGTTGATTTACAATGTTGTGGCAATCTCTGCTGTACAGCAGAGTGACTCAGTTTTATATATATATATATATATACACACACATTCTTTTTTAATATTCTTTTCCATTATGGCAAGATACAGACATTTTTACAATTAATATGTCTTTTTAAGTTTTACACTAGAAGTGAAGTGAAGTGAAGTTGCTCAGTCCTGTCTGACTCTTTGCAACCCCATGGACTGTAGCCCACCAGGCTCCTCTATCCATGGGATTTTCCAGGCAAGAGTACTGGAGAAAGTTTCCTCTAATTTATGTTTGTCCTCTCCAGTGAAATAGGACACTATGATCTCATTGGTTAGAAAAACTGCATTGAAGGTCAAGTCATCACTGTACTCAGAGTAATCAGAAAACCAAATGCTTGTGTTATGATGTAGATAGGAGTCTTCTGGTTAACTGATAGAAACAGGAAAATATAAAATTGGTCATTTTTTGATGCTTTGTACTTTTTATTACCTAGAAAATTAAAATTTTTTTTTTCCATTTACTCTAGGCACTTGGGATAGATCAGTTGAACGGAACAGACAAAAATCTCATCTTCTGTTGGGGAAGACAGATATTAAAAAATAAACATACATAGATAAATTATAAAGATTTTTGTAAGATTTTAAGTGTCAAGGGAAGAGAAGGAGCAAGCTGGGAGGATTGAGAGTTGGGTTTGGGGTGGTTACAGTTTTTTTTTTTTGGCTGCTGTGGGTCTTAGTTCTGGCTTGCTGGATCTTTACTTGTGGCATGTGGGATCTCTAGCTGTGGCATGCAAACTCTTAGTTATGGCATGTGGGATCTACTTTCCTGACCAGGGATCAAACCCAGCCTGCTGCATTGGGAGCATGGTCTCTTAGCCACTGGATAACCAGGAGAACCCCTTGGTTACATTTTTAAATAGTGTGGTCAGGCTAAGTATCATTTAAGATAAGACTTGAGCCATGGGAAGAATGTTACCTGCATAGAGAAAGCTCTGCAAAGACCCTGTCCTGGAGTATATAGGCGATTGGAACTGGAGTCAGAAAGTAAAGCAAAAGGCCAAATCTAAGGGCTTTGTAGGTCACTGTAAAGACCTTAGCTTTTACAGTTTAGGAAATAGACAATGGAGGATTGTGATCAGATGAGACAGCAGCTGACTTTTCCTGTAGGAGGATATTCTGGTGGTGGTGGTGGTGGTTGTTTTTTAGTTCTGCCAGTTTATTACTACCAACCCATCTCCCTCCACCCTCCTCAGGCGTGCCTGCTCAGTCGCCTAACCCCATGGACTGCAGCCCAGCTAGGCTCCTGTCCATGGACTTTTCCAGGCAAGAATACTGGTTGGGTTGCCATTTCCTTTCTGTTTCTCTCTCTCTCTCTTTTTTTAGTTATTGTTGTTTTAAAATTAATTAATTTGCCTGCCTGGGCTCTTCACTGGAGTTTGTGGGCTTCTCTGTGTACCAGCTCAGTAGTTGCCTGGCAGATTTAGTTCCCCCTGCCCTATTTGAGGGTGGGACCTTAGTTCCCCTGCTGCTGCTGCTGCTGCTAAGTCGCTTCAGTCGTGTCCGACTCTGTGCAACCCCATAGACAGCAGTCCACCAGGCTCCCCTGTCCCTGGGATTCTCCAGGCAAGAACACTGGAGTGGGTTGCCATTTCCGTCTCCAAAGTGAAGCCCTCAGTTCAGTTCAGTTCAGTTCAGTTGCTCAGTCGTGTCCGACTCTCCGCGACCCCGTGAATCACAGCGCGCCAGGCCTCCCTGTCCATCACCAACTCCTGGAGTTCACTCAAACTCATGTCCACAGAGTCGGTGATGCCATCCAGCCATCTCATTCTCTGTCGTCCCCTTCTCCTCCCGCCCCCAACCTTTCTCCAGGGATCAAACCCTGTATCCCCTGCATTGTAAGGTGGATTTTTAACCCCTGAACCACCAGGGAAGTCCTTTTGATTGTTGTTTGATAATAGACTGCAGTAACAGTGGGCAAGATCATTTAGTAGGCCACCAAAATATAGGCCAGAGAAAGTAAAAGTGATGCATGTGAGAATCACCAAAATATAGGCCAGAGAAGATAAAGGTGATGCAAGTGAGAAGTGGTCTGAGTCTGATTTATTACAAACAAGAGACCTTCTTGACAGTTTGGAGCTGAAGAGAGAATGAGGAGCCAAAGACCAAAGTTTTTTACTTCAGTACCTAACTGGAAGGACTGCGGCATGGTTTTAAGTTGCTTTTTGAACCAGGGAGAACTGACTATAATTTAGGGGGGAAAGAAAACTAATGTACTAATATCAGTCAAGATGGGGAAGACGTACTAAATTATATTACAAGTACTGTACGCATTTTTGTGGAGGGTTGGCTGCTAGAAAGGGGCACTCTTAAGTGTTTGATTTCTAGGACATAGAAAATATTACAGATAAGCGAGTCTCACAGATGCAGTGTGTGTGTGTGTGCATCACTCAGTCGTGTCCGACTCCATGAACTGTAGTAGCCCGCCAGGCTTCTCTGTCAATGGAATTCTCCAGGCAGGAATACTGGAGTAGATTGCCATTCCCTTCCCTATTGGATCTTCCCGACCCAAGGATTGAACCCTGGTCTCCTCCATCGCCGGAGAAGGCAATGACAAGCCACTCCCGTACTCTTGCCTAGAAAATCCCATGGATGGAGGAGCCTGGTAGGCTGCAGTCCGTGGGGTTGCTGGGGGTTGGACACGACTGAGCGACTTCACTTTCACTTTTCCCTTTCACACATTGGACAGGGAAATGGCAACCCACTCCAGTGTTCTTGCCTGGAGAATCCCAGGGACGGGGGAGCCTGGTGGGCTTCCGTCTATGGGGTCACACAGAGTCGGACACGACTGAAGTGACTTAGCAGCAGCAGCAGCAGCTCCTCCATCGCAGGCAGATTCTTTTATCCCTTGAGCTACAGGGAAGTCCTAATTTTATGCATATCAAATGTCAGGTGGATATTCTCGGTCTTAAAACAGGTAATGATGGATGCAACAGTTGTTACGTTTCCTTTTTTTTTTCTTAAGGGTGGTTTGGTGATATCAGGGTATGTACCTCTCAACTGCTGCTGAGAGGCAACCAGTCAGACGGCTCAGAGCCGACCCTCGCCGGCCTGGGAGCGTATGCACTAGCAGTGCAGGCGCCGCCTCTCCGCGCTGTCCGGGGAAGGGGCTCGAGCCGCCGCTGCGGGCCGCCGGCCCGAGCGTGGGGAGGGGCTCCCGAACGTTCCCACCCAGCCCCGGTCGCCATCTTCCGGCGCGTTCTTTCCCGCGCGGGCACCCGCCCCCACTCTGCCCTCTGCTTGTCCGGGAAGGGGCTTCTAGCCCGCGGAGCTCGCCGGCCCGGCGCGTGGCGGAGGTGCGGGCCAGAGCCCATCCCCGCAGGCGGGGCAGGGGGCGGGGCCAGCCGGGCGGCCCCTGCGCGGCGGCGCGGCCCTCCCGCGGCTCCCGAGCGCGCGCCCCTCTCGCCCCGCCTGCACGCGAGCCTGGGCGTGGAGGGAGGGGCCAGGAAGCGGCGAGCGCGCTGGGAGCGCAGCTGCGGGCGTGGGGGGACAGCAGCCGCGGAGCCGGCGCCGAGAGCGGCTGCTGCCGGAGCGAGCGGCGGAGACAAAAGGCTACGGTGAGTGCATCTCCGGCCCCGGGCGCGCCCCGGGCCTCCCACCTCTCCCTCGCGTCCCCTGGGGCGGAGGCCCGGCGCCCCGAACCCCTGCCGCCTAGGGCTCCGGGGCGAGTGCGGCCCGGCCCTGCCTGCCGCGCGCTGCGGGCTGAGCCTGCGGCTCCATTTTCAGGTCTGGGCGACGTCCTCCTGCGGACCCTGGCTTTGGTTTTCTTCCATTCCTTCTGGGAGAGGGTTCCAGACTCTGATCCGGATTCAGGACTGGCGGACGGGTGAGAGCCCACTGCCCCCTGTTTAAAATGGAAATGAAGGCTCCCCCTCCCCCAAACTTTGCGGGTCTGGAAGTGGGGAGGTGGCGCAAGGGCCGGGTGGAGCGGGCCCGGGTCCTCCAGGTGAGAGTTCGGCGGCGCGGGGCCCGCGGCTCCGGGTCGGACTCTCGCCGGGGGCGTCCGGCTCCAGCCGCCCGCGGGTCTCGCCGCGGTTCGCTTTGGGCCGCGGAGAAAAAGCCCTGACCACCTCCGAGGAGGAGCTCGTCCTACTCTTACAGGTTGTTTTACCCAGCGCTTGCCGCTTTACTAGTGATTTTTTGGTAGCGGGTGTGGTAGTTAGCGGCTCGCTGATGCCGCATGAATAGGTGAAAAGAGCCTCGATACGCTGACTTAAGGTGTCCAGGAAACATTGAGAGTCGTCTTTAGCTGCTGCTCTTATTTTAAGTGACACGCTTTTGAAGGGGAATTTGGTGTTAATGTTCAGTTTACAAAATTAACATTTTGTTAAAGGGCCTGATGTATGGTAGATGCTCAATAAAACACTTGCGTGAAAGTGAATTTTGAAATGTCAGACAAAGCTGATCTCATAGCTAGTAAAAATTTAGGCACAGACCTTCTTGATTCAGATTAAGGAAAAAATTGGCAAACACGTTATTTTGGTTTATAAGCTTGTTTTTTGATTTCATCCAAGATAGAGTTGAAAAATCAGTTATTTTCAGTATTTGGAGCATAGAGAATACGTTTGAAATGTGAATTTTCTTTTTTAATTTTGAGGAAAGTTGATAGACATTTTGGTATTTCTTAAAAATCATCATTGATCTAATTTTCTTTTGAAAGAATGGAGAAGGTGAAGAAGAGCTGCTTGTTTTCTATTGATATTTGATTCTTTTGAGACCCAGCTTTACATTTTATTATGAATAGAGAAGTTTATATGCTTTTGAGGGACTCTGGCGTGGTTTTGAGTTGCTTTCTTGAGCAAGGGAGAACTCTTAAGGGAAGAAAGAAAGCTAATGTTGCAGTAATATAATTAAACCTCACCACTTGCTCTACAGATATTCATTAAGCACCTATTTTATGCTGGCACCTGTGTTGGGTGCTGATTCTTCGGAGCAGACAAAACCCACAATTATCTTTTTCTTAAGCTTAAGCTGAGTGTGTTCTTTCCTCATTATTGATGTTGCAAGGACGGTCTGTCTTATACCCTTAGTGCCTATTTAAAATTGGAAAAGATGGCAGGTGAACAGCAGGAAGTGTAGATTCATAGCAGTCTAACTTTAGAGGTTAATAAGTAACTTTATAGGGCTAAGATTATTACTGGGTTACATTTTTCTATTGTCAGTTTAATAAAATCCATATTTTTTTAATGAAGGGAAGATGATGTTTAACAAACTCGTATTTCTATTCTCTATTCCATATTAGATGTTTTTGATACAGTGTATTTATTGAATAGCAATGTACTTCTGGTTCTGTTTTCTGTAAATAATCTTCGCAGTACCACATGTTCTGCTTTTAAAAATCTCCCAGGAGAACTAGTGGATTCCTTTTCTATAAGAAGTATTTTTAAATAAAGCACTTTTTCAGAAATTTTATTTTGACGTTTTAGTCACTATTTGCAAATAAATGTAGTATTACATTGATAGTAGTGACAAGTGAAGGACTCTGAGTAATGATTTGTGGTTCCATATTTGAACTTTCCATCTAGTATTAAAACTGGTAAAACTGCTTGCTAAAAAGAGAATGGTTTGTAGTATTGCATTTATTAATTCTAAATAAAGAATGATTTGTAGTACTGCATTTATTCTTAACATAAAGGTTGTGTTGTGTGCTTTTCTCTTATTTACATATAATAGGAAGGTACTTATTTGGATTCTTCAGAAGTCCAAATTAATGTGCTGCAAAGTCAACCTTGATAATTACAGTATAAAGTATATTAATTTTTTACAGATAACTTTTGAATTTAGGTGGACACTTGTGACGTGCTAACACCTTATATGTTGTTGAAGATTTTGTGTGCATTTAAATAGAATTTTCAGAATTTTAGACTTACTAATAGTTTTTTATGGTTCCTACAAATAATAAGGAAAGTAATCTCTTAAACTTTAGTGGTAGACAGTTGTGTTAGTTTTTCTTTAAATATATAGTTCTTATAGAAAGAATGAGTTGGTAATGCACATGTCTACTCCTTGTAGTCTGTTGAGAAACCTAGTGACATGATAATAGTGATAGTAGGAATAATGTAAGCATTATATGTTGAACAAAAAGTGCTTACTGTATTTTATTTGGGGTAAGAATTTTATCAGGGTTCTTGACAGTCAGCAGCATTGAGACATGTTAAAATAATTTTACCAGTAAATTAGAACTCATAATGATTGGATTTTTTTTATTGTTGTACCTTAAAAAAATACTGTGTTTTCAAGGCATTATTCCTACCTTGGAGTAATTTATGATGTTTTGAGGCTAGATAAATCTGAGGATCATTCAGCTTCATAATTGTTGGAACACTTGAAGTGTGTTGATGCTTTTTTCGTCAAGATACGTTTGACTTGTAGGCAGTTGTCTTTTTTTTTGTTGTAATATCCTTTAGAATAATTTAGAAGGCGTGTTATTTATCAGATGTAATTAGTAAAGTCATTAAGAAACACACTGGTAAGACATATCACAACTGTGCCCATATTGTTTGAACAGATTGTGAGAGACTATCAGTTAACATTCGTAAAGTGCTTTAACCTGATCTCTCACGTTTATTCAGTAGGATAGATTGCTAGTGTGTTTTTAGGTCCCAGTTGTCTCTATTATGAAAGATAGATATTGTGAAAGAAGATAATCGTGAAAGATACTGTGTTTAGATTTCTCATCTGCTTTAGAATGAGTCTCAAATACTTTGTTAAGGCTCCATAAGACTTTTCTCTCAGTTGCAATATTGATTTTCATTTATTTCAGTGTTCTTAATCTTAGTTCTTATGAAAATAATATTTTAACATTTGCTGAATGTTAGTTGTTAATAAAGTTTTAGATCTGTTTCAGAGGGGGACGTTTTGGGTTCTGTGTGCATTCTTGAGAGGAACTGAGTGAAACATAGTGCTTATCTTCAGTAGTTTGGTGATGGCTTTTATTCTGATTTTTTTCATACTACCTGGAAAAACTTGGAATTTAGCTTGTTAATTATTAACTTTATACATTCTGCTAACTCAGTTCAAAGCTTAAGTATAGTTGCACTTTCTATAATTCTAACAGGTAATGAACAGGGCAAGATTTAGCTGAAACTGCTCTGGGATCTGGAGAAGGCAATGGCAAACCACTCCAGTACTCTTGCCTGGAAAATCCCATGGACGGAGGGGCCTGGTAGGCTGCAGTCCATGGGGTCGCTATGACATGACTGAGCGACTTCGCTTTCACTTTTCACTTTCACACATTGGGGAAGGAAATGGCAGCCCACTCCAGTGTTCTTGCCTGGAGAATCCCAGGGATGGGGGAGCCTGGTGGGCTGCTGTCTATGGGGTCACACAAAGTCGGACACGACTGAAGTGATTTAGCATCAGCAGCAGCAGCAGCTCTGGGATCTCATCCAAAGGGAGTGTTTGAACTGAAAGCCCAAAATTTGGTGATGAGTTATCTTTATCACAGCACCATTAAAATACCTGCAAATCTATTTTAGTCAAAATGGATTGTAATAGAACAAACTCCCTCTTTTTCCTAGAAAGCATTAGATAATGCTGTGTTCAATTTAGGTGTATTTGAAGATGACTGAATTTTGAGCACTGTTTCCATTTGGAAGCTTACCCAGAAATTCATGCTTTTTTTTTTTTTTTTTTAGTGTATTATAGTTTTTTAAATAAATATTGATTATTTTATTTTTTAATGAGCATTTCTTTTTAAAAAGTTACTTCCTTATTTATTTATGTTCGTCAGGTCTTAGTTGTGGCATGCAGGGTCTTTAGTTGCAGCATTCAAACTCTTAGTTGCAGCACGTGGGATCTAGTTCCCTGACTAGGGATCAAATTCGGACCCTCTGCGTTGGGAGAGTGTGTCGTCTCAGCCACTGGATCACCAGAAAAGTCCCAACAAATAAGTATTGATTTTAAATATATTTAAAAAATAAATAAATAAATAAATAAATTTAAATTAAGCTTGTAATTCACAAAGTTAGAAAAATACCAAAACAATTTCAAGAAAAGGAGAAGACTAAGATTTTTTATTAAATCTTTAGAATTGAATATATGTAAGCATCATGGCATCTGGTCCCATCACTTCATGGGAAATAGATGGAAAAACAGTGGAAACAGTGTCAGACTTTGTTTTTTTGGGCTCCAAAATCACTGCAGATGCTGATTGCAGCCATGAAATTAAAAGACGCTTGCTCCTTGGAAGGAAAGTTATGACCAACCTTGATAGTATATTAAAAAGCAGAGACATTACTTTGCCGACCAAGGTCCGTCTAGTCAAGGCAATGGTTTTTCCCGTGGTCATGTATGGATGTGAGAGTTGGACTGTGAAGAAAGCTGATCGCCGAAGAATCGATGCTTTTGAACTGTGGTGTTGGAGAAGACTCTTGAGAGTCCCTTATACTGCAAGGAGATCCAACCAGTCCATTCTAAAGGAGATCAATCCTGGATGTTCATTGGAGGGACTGATGCTAAAGCTGAAACTCCAATACTTTGGCCACCTCATGAGACGAGTTGACTCACTGGAAAAGACTCTGATGCTGGGAAAGGTTGGGGGCGGGAGGAGAAGGGGACGACGGAGAATGAGATGGCTGGATGGCATCACCGACTCTGTGGACATGAGTTTGAGTGTACTCCGGGAGTTGGTGATGGACAGGGAGGCCTGGCGTGCTGTGATTCATGGGGTCGCGGAGAGTCGGACACGACTGAGCGACTGAACTGAACTGAACTGAAGCATCTTGTACTAAACCAAAATCGTTTTGTTTTATTTAATTTAATCTGTGTTTACTTTTTGCTCAGTAAAGCGAAAATGAATTTTTTGGATATATTTAGCACCTAATAGTGGGAGCCCTTGGAGAAGTAAATGGCAGCCTGCTCCAGTGTTCTTGCTTGGAGAATCCCAGGGACAGGGGAGCCTGGTGGGCTGCCATCTAAGGGGTTGCATAGAGTCGGACACGACTGAAGCAACTTAGCAGCAGCAGCAGCAGCAGTGGGAGCCCTTGGATATTTGTAGGGATGCAGTGGATGGGACTTGATAAGAGTTTAAGCAGAAAACAATTTACTTTATCTCACTGTACCTTCAAGGCCTCTCTAGAGATTGTCTTTTCCTGAATCTCCAGCTCTTAGGAAAACCAGGTAGCTTGTCTAGTTTTAGGTGGTAAAAAGTCTTCTGCTTATTTGTCAGTAATAATTTTATTTTAGGGGCTTCCTTAGTGGCTCAGACAGTAAAAAAGCTGCCTGAAATGCAGGAGACCTGAGTTTGATCCTTGGATCAGGAAGACCCTCTGGAAAAGGGAATGTCTACTCACTCCAGTATTCTTGCCTGGAGAATTCCATGGACAGGGGAGCCTGATGGACTACAGTCCATGGAGTTACAAAGACTCGGACATAACTGAGTGACGAACATGCACACAGGCTTATTTTTGTCATTAGAAGGCATGTGTTCAGAATAACAATGTGTTCAAACCCTTACATGCCATAGAGCTTTTCTTTGTAGCTCCAGACTGCTTCAGAGCAGGAAGTCTACTTTGGAGGAAGAGTCCTGAGAAGCTTCTCTTTCTACTTTGCCAGGTCCTCTTTAGTATGCTGTTGGAATCACCTGTCTGGGGTCCAGCTCAGTGGGGAAAGGGGCCTGGGGGGACAGGTGTGGTTTTCATGTGGCCGCTGTGCCTTCTGAGTTGGACAGTTTGTTCAAATCTGGCTCCAGAGGAGTGCTGGAAATGGTTTTCTTGGGGATTCCATGTGTGGGAACCTCCAGCTACGATTCCTGTGGTATAATTCTTCAGCTCCAGTCCCTTAGCCTTCTGGTTACCCTCATCTGCAGGCTCACTTTGCTTGGGAAGAGGTTTTGCTTTAGTCTTTAAAGTAGTTTTGTTACATTTTAACCAGACCCACCTGTACTTTATTATTTCACAGAACACACTTTCAGGGATTCTGTCCGGGCTTCAGCTTGCTATCTCTCTAGCTCCTTCTGTCGAGGACCCCCCACTTGAACTGTCCTTCTGTGTCTGGGACCTGCGACTCATTGCTGCTGCTCCCTTTTTAAGAGCCCCAAGCCCCCTTCCACATGCTCACTTGATTATTTACCCTACTTTGAATCCGTGGTCCACTGTTAAAATTTTTTGCTTTTGTATATTCTCAGTTCTCTTTCGGACTTCCCAGGTGTCAAAGAATTCACCTGCCAATGCAGGAAATGCAAGAGACGTGGGTTCAATCCCTGGGAAGATTCCCTCGAGGAGGGCTGGCAACCCACTCCAGTATTCTTGCCTGGAGAACCCCATGGACAAAGGAACCTGGTGGGCTCCAGTTCATGAGGTTGCAGAGAGTCTGGCGCGACTGAGCATACAGATCCAGTTCTTGTTGAGTGCCTCTCACTTCATGTGCTTGCCTGGTAACCTCCAACCTCCCTCCTCCCCGCCCCCCACCCATCCAATTCTCCTTCCAGTCCAGCTGATACCTGGCAGTTGGGCTTCAATCAAGGAAGACATTCCTGTGCTGACTTGTTCTCCATTCGTGTTGGCCAAGGAGGGTCCTTTGTGCCGTTCACAGTCCTTAATCATAGTATCAATGGATCCCTGGTGGAATTACTCTGCCAGCTACCCAAATGACTGTTCTACACATCTCCTCAAACCTCTGGTGCCTCTTTTCTCTTCATTTTCAGCTGATGACCTTGTTTCCTGTATATTAAAAATGAAAGCAGTCAGGCGAAAACTTTGCATGTCTCCTCGCATCTATACCCAGACTGTATGCACTTCCTATTTGCTATGATCATCACCTCCTCACTTGCTCTTGGTTCTGTCCACTTCTTGTCAGGGCCATTGCATAGCCTCGGGATTCATCCCATTCTCCTGCCAGCCAATGAGCTGTCTCATTAGTGTTTCCCATTTGTATTGCATTATTCCTATCAGCATGTAGATATGCTAAAATATCTCCCATCTTTAAAAACAAACGTACTCCAATAGCACATTTTTCTTCAGCTGCTGTTCTTCAGAAGAGTTGTTATTTGTGGCCACCAATACTCTTCCTTTGTCTGGGATCCAGCACAAAATTTCTTTTCTTTTTTGTTTTCTCATCTGCCCTGCTACCTAAACAGCTCTTGTTGAGATTGCTTACTGGTGACCTCCTTGGTAACAAATTCCCCAGTCAGTTCTCAATCTCACTGGATGTAGCAGCTGAAGCATTTGAAAGCAGTCAGCGAGTTTCTCTTCTTTGAAATCTCTCCTTCCTTTGTTTCTGGCACACGACTGCTTATTTTCAGTTTCTTTTGCTGGTTCCTTTTTGTTGCCCCAACTTCTGAAAAATAAGGCAATGTCCTAGACCTCTATGTTTAGACCTCTTCTATGTTTATACATAGTCTTCTGTGAGCTCATCTCAGCCCCTAGCTGGAATTATCACGGATTTCAAACTAAGAATGTTCTCTCTCACCTGGATCTGTTTCTTAACCTTCAGCTGGCTAGTCAGCATGTTCAGTTAGACATCCCAGATTTAACCTGTCGGAGCCGAACTCCTCAGTCTCCTTCCTCCCTCTCCCACTCCAGTGGTTGTTCCTATTCCAGTTTGCTTTATTTTATTAAATGTCAACTGAATCCAAGCCAGGCTTCAACAGTACACGAACCGGGAACTTCCAGATGTTCAATCTGGATTTAGAAAAGGCAGAGGAACCAGAGATCAAATTGCCAACATCCGTTGGATCATCAAAAAAGCAAGAGAGTTCCAGACAAACATCTACTTCTGCTTTATTGACTATAACAAATCCTTTGATTGTGTGGATCACAACAAACTGGAAAATTCTTAAAAGAGATGGGAATACCAGACCACTGACCCGCCTCTTGAGAAATCTGTATGCAGGTCAGGAAGCAACAGTTAGAACTGGACGTGGAACAACAGACTGGTTCCCAGTTGGGAAAGGAATCCGTCAAGGCTGTATATTGTCACCTTGCTTATTTAACTTATATGCAGAGTACATCATGAGAAACACTGGGCTGGAAGAAGCACAAGCTGGAATCAAGATTGCCGGGAGAAATATCAATAACCTCAGATGTGCAGATGACACCACCATTATGGCAGAAAATAAAGGAGTGAAAAAGTTGGTTTCAAACTCAACATTCAGAAAACTAAGATCATGGCATCTGTTCCCATCACTTGCTGGCAAAGAAGTGGGGAAACAGTGGCAGACTTTATATTTTTGGGCTCCAAAATCACTGCAGATGGTGACTGCAGCCATGAAATTAAAAGACAGTTTCTTCTTGGAAGAAAAGTTATGACCAACCTAGACAGCATATTAAAAAGCAGAGACATTACTTTGCCAGCTAAGGTCTGTCTAGTGAAAGCAATGGTTTTTCCAGTAGTCATGTATGGATGTTAGAGTTGGACTATAAAAAAGCTGAGGGCTGAAGAATTGATGCTTTTGAACTGTGGTGTTGGAGAAGACTCTTGAGAGTCTCTTGGACTGCAAGGAGATCTAACCAGTCCATCCTAAAGGAAATCAGTCCTGGATATTCACTGGAAGGACTGATGTTGAAGCTGAAGCTCCAGTAAGTACTTTGGCCACCTGATGCGAAGAACTGACTTATTTGAAAAGACTCTGATGCTGGGAAAGATTGAAAGCAGGAGGAGAAGAGGACAACAGAGGATGAGATGGTTGGATGGCATCACTGACTCAATGGATATGAGTTTGAGTCAGCTCCGGGAGTTGGTGAGGGACAGGGAGTGGTGGCGTGCTGTAGTCCATGGGGTCACAAAGAGTCGGACATGACTGACTGCACTGAACTGAATCGGTTTCTCTGCCTTTAACCTTGTAGACATTCTTAATTCCTCTTTCTTACACGTTCACACTAATTCAAAAGAGTGTATCATGAGAGTGTGTCTTTTATTTACCCTAAAATCTGCCATAAGAATAAATATGGGAACTTCCGGGTGGTCCAGTGGTTAAGAAGCCTTCCAGTGCAGGGGATGTGGGTTTGATTCCTGCCCCGGGGGAGTAAGATTCCGTATGCCATGGGGCCCATGTGCCACAATGAAATTTTGTGTTTTGCCAGTACAGCAAGAATACAAGAAAAGTTTTTAAAAATTAAAGAATATGACCACAGCTTTCTGTCTTCATCTGCACTCCCCCCCGCCCCCCACCCCCATGCAGCCATCATCTCTCGCCTGTGTTATTCGTCATCTCCTCTCTGGTCTCCCTGCTGCTTTTGCTCTTCTCTGTTCTCGTGAACACAGCAACCTGGGCAGTCCATTTGAAATGAGAGTCTGTTTTACTCCTGTATTCAAAACACTTTGGTGATTTTCCATATCATTTAGAGTAAATGCCAGAATACAACAGTGCCTAGGTCCTCTTATCATCTGTGTGGCTGACCTCTCTGATGCTGTGTCCTACTAGTTTCTCCTTGGCTAGTCCCACACCAGAAACGTAGGTTTCCCCATACCTGCCAAGCACAATCTTGTACCTGATGGGCAGTCACATTTGCTAAGTGAATGGCAGTCACATTTGCTAAGTGAATGGCTGCTTGTTTTTCATGTCTTTGATAACAGCTTATATGTATGTTTCTCTAAGTAAAAGTATTTCACCTGAAACCATATAGTCCCATAAGAAGTAAACACAAATTTAGATACAAGCAAAAAAAGTTTGAAATGAATTTTTGTGTGCAGAAGGTGAGAATACCCAGGAAAATGGTAAACAACAGAGGAGGTGAGAAAAGAATGGAAAAGAGGGTAAGGTAAATGGAATAAAGAAAAGGAAAGCCGGATTTCAAAGTAGGGAGCCACTTTAAGAAGATAACTATTTTTGGCTTGCTGCATATTTCTTGTAGACTTCCCTGGTGGCCTGTAGTGCAGGAGAAACAGTGCAGTGTCCTGCAGTTACAAGACACAGATTCGATTCCTGGGTTGGGAAGATCCCCTGGAGGAGGAAATGGCAACCCACTCCAGTATTCTTGCCAGGAAAATCCCGTGGACAGAGGAACCTGGTGGCGTGCAGTCGACGGGGTCGAAGAGAGTTGGATGCGACTGAGCACATATTTCTTTAGGCTTTGTTTCTTGAATTCTGAGTTTTGTTGATTTACATGGATGTAGACACTGGGACTGCATTTACCTTTGTTTTAGCAGGAATATGGGCTCAAATGTTACTTGAAACCAAAACTAATTGTTTTTCTGTTGCCAAACTCCTTTTATTAAAGGAAAGCAGTTGCCATTACCAAAAGGGTAGTTTTCCTGGCAGTATTCTTAGCATATCTTTTTTTTTTTTTCTTCTGTAGAGTGTTCAAGCAGAAATCTCAAGATTTGCGGGAGGGATGTTCAGGGTACAAAAATTTGCTACTGGGCCTTCTCTTTTCGATACTGCACTGCTTGTTTGCTCACCCTCAAGAGAGAACGAATGTCTCTCAGCAGTTACTGTATTCTGCGGTAGAGCTGCAGCTAGGTACGTTAGTGTGCATGCCTGTTGAGTCATCCTATATGTATATTTGTGTTCTTAATGAAAGATACTGAATATATTTAAACTTCAACTTACCTGCTATTTAGGTAGGAAATGAGATTTCAAGAGTATATGCAAACTGTTTCATTCTGATGAGACAAGATTTAAAAAAAATTTTTTTTCTGAGTTACAGGTCTCATTTCCTATTGAATTAAAGAAGTCCTTTTAAATAAATTATTGAGATAGGTGGCTTAGATGCTGCTGAATGAGTTATTTTTTATGTGCAAGCATATATTCCTTATAAACCAGTCTTAACTATTTAACTTTTTTTGTGTAATACGTAGTAATTTCTGTCTTGTCTTGTCTGACAGATTGTTCTGTGACTAATAATACGGACTTAATTTTCATGATCATAGAGGTGTGGACATGTATGTATCTCTACAGATTTTGTAGCATGCAAGTATAATTTAACTTGTTTAGGCTTGTTACATACTTTAACTCCTAAACAATAATATCTATAAATCAGGGTTAGTATTTTGTTTTTCTTTCACATTAAATCTGAAATCAGAATGTAATTTATATGAACACATATGACTTAGAATTTTTTAAAAACTTATTTACCTACTGTGTAAAGTCATTGCAGATGACATGCTAGCAAAATGTTTTCCTACAGTATTGAATTTGTCATTCTGTACTTTTAGCTATCTGAATTCATATGTTAGTATTTCACATATGAAATAACCATCTTGGATTAATGAGATAACTATTTCTGAACTGATGGTAGTCTTAACCATTACATTCATTTCAGCTATATTCATAGGTTGAGGCCCATCATACTCACACTGCTCTAACTTCATAACGTTCTACACAGATTGTGAAGTAACCACAATGAATACATTGAGAAGGGTAAGAAGATTAATCTGCTTTGACCTAAGTCTCATAAGGGATTGTTAAAATGATTCACTCAAATATGCATTCATTCATTCTTTTAACATTTATCAAACTACTATGTGAAAGTGCTTCCAGTCTACTCAGTACAATACAAGCTATACTCATGCAGGAAATAAAACCACACTGTGTATATGCTGCAGCCCTGCCACCCTCTTAAGAGTATTTCATCTTTGCTCACTGCGTGCTTGCCACATTAACGCTTGTTTTCTTAAACATGTCCTGCTTGTTCTTTCCTTATTAAGGCTTTTACATGGGTTGTTTCCTCTGCCTGAAATAGTCTTCCCCCTATGGTTGGCCTCTTATCTTTAAGATCTCACTTAAATATCAACTCATTTCCTCACTGCTCAGTTTAAAATAGCCCCTGCCCCCTCATCACTGTTTTACTTTCTTCATAGCTTAAGTGGGAAACTGGATAATTCAGGCAACAGCTTGTTTTAGAGAAGGAGAAGATTTTCGGAACCATGCTGATGACCCTTTGATCAGAGCGGTAGGTGGAACCAGTGGTGTGCTGGAGCTGGTGAACTGACGGTGCGATTGTGTGCGTCTCTCCAGCTTCTTGTTCAGTGACGGTGTATTGACAGGCTACAGTGGAAAACAGGCAAAAGCTGTACACCAGGGCCTGCTTTCCCCCAGAGAGGTGTTTGTTAAATATCGATCATTAGACCGCTGAGTGGGACCATATGAAATTGCTGTTTTTATAGATTTAAAAAAAATGCTTGAATATTGGCAATTTCTTATGGTTTATCTTAGTGGAGTTACTTATTATGGTTGAAAGATATTTTCTTCATGTGAGTCAATAAAATTACCTTTGTGCTTTACCTTGTGTGTTTTTTTAAAGTTGCATTCCCTTCACATCTGACAGTTACATCTAGATTGGTTTCTGTTCCATTCCGTCGCTCAGTCGTGTCCGACTCTTTGCGACCCGTGGACGCGGCTTCTCCGTCCATGGGATTCTCCAGGCAAGAATACTGGAGTGGGTTACCATTTCCTTCTTCAGGGGATCTTCCCGACCCAGGGATTAAACCCAGATCTCCTGCATTGGAGGCAGACACTTTAACCTCTGAGCCACCAGGGTACAAATTGGCTGTTTATATATTAATTGCTTAGCTATTTACCTCATTTTTAACTCGTTTTTTCCAAAAGCAGGCACAGAAGGTCTTGAGACATTTCTAAGGGGGGTGTTGGCTCTGCTACCGAGTCTTAATTGAAAGGCTTGCTTTTTCTGGTGAAGAAACCAGCGTTGGTTCAATTTGAGTTATAAATTGTTAGATAATTTTTAAAATTTGCTTTTCAGAATGATTGACATAAGCACATGGGCATTCAATTTTTTCTGGCTTTTTCTTTTTCCCACTGTCATCCTCTAGGTGTTTACTATCTCTATTCATTTTCTGCTCCTCTGTGATTTCCTGTACGAATCAGTGTCTAAGTCAATGAAGTAATTCTGTCTTGTTTCTCAAGTGTTAGTAGTTTTCCCCTCTGGTCTTCCTTACCTGTGGTCACCTGGACATTCCAAGCCATTTTCCACCTTTACCCCTCAGTTGTAAAAACAGACATAAAGTTATGTTTTCTTACAGGCACCATTTTCCCGTTTGAAGGAATTTATTGTTTAAAAACTGAACCTTGTTGACTGAGGAAATTTCTGTAACATTTCTTGAGTAACAGTTGCATTATCTTAACTCCGAATATGTGGGTTTGAATTGGTGGTATTGAATAAAATGTGGCTCACAGGTTTCTTTAATTCAAATTGTTCTGTCTTATGCACAAGCTTAAAAAAAAAAAGTGTTTAATGCAGATAATCAGAATACACATAAAATCTAAAAAATAAAAGCACATCCATAATCCTTAAGATAACTGCTAAGATAACTGTTACTTAGTTAACATAACTACCTAAGATATCTACTAGTTATATTTTGATGAATGTCCTTCCAGACAAATCAACAAATAAGTGTTTTTCTACAAAAGCAAGATCTTAGTACATATACTATTCTATAATGTCGTACTTTAGCAAATCTTTATAAAAGCATTACTTTTTATTATTTGTTTGAAAGGATCTTACAAAGTGGAAATTTTGTTGATACAGGGTAAAACTAAGTTGTGATTGAAAACAATGGTGCTTATGGAGAGTAGAATGTAGTAAGTTACCTCAAGACAAGAATTATTTCAGCATTAATTTTTTTCTTAAGAGCCCTCTTACCATGGCACAGTAGCCTGATTGTATTATACCAGCTAAGGAAAACAGTACATGACTACAGCAGAATGACTTTAATAATAGCCCTAGTATAAAGTAGGGGGCTGTACCTAAGTTCCTATTTTTTGGTTTGCCCCAAATCATATTGATACTTTAATACTAAGATAATTTTAAAAGAAAAATGTGTTTTATTGAAGGACTTCATCTAATTTTATTAGATAATGCTACCCTTTTTAAATGAAGAGTGAATGAGTTCTTGGAAAATGAGAATGTTGGTATATCGATTCTTGTTTTAATGTTCAGGTTATTTTTTTGTTTCATGAATGTGAAAATCTTTGTGGGATTGTTACTGGTGTGTTGTATCCTTTGGTTGTCAGTCCTAATCTTGTCAGGTAGATGGTTTGGTCTTACTTAATGTAGCAGTTATTAAAGCTAATGAAGGGTCCTGTAAGAGTTGTATAATTCAAATAATTTTTCTGTTACCAGCCGGTATCTGTTACATAGAGTAGAGTAGATGATTTCTTGGTCCGATTTTCTTCTTCTCGACCTTGTCCTGTTTTATGTTGTGTTACTGCTTGCTCACCAGGCCCTGAAGTCTTTATCTCTTAGGTAGCTAATGTAGCCATTTCTGCTACTCCACACGGTGCTACTTCCTGGATAGTACATATATTGCTGAAAACATTTCTCATGTGGTAAAGGAGAATAAAAAACAATGTAGTTGATGTGGCTTTTTCTGCTGAAAAAATGATGCTTTCTTTGGCTAAAGTGAGGACTGACAGTCAGTCCCTAAAAGCGGTTTTTCACTGAGTGATCACGTGTTTGTAAATGGGTATGCAAGAACCTTTGCTCTTCGGTAGGTATAATGAATCTTGATAAATTCAAGAAAGGTGTTTAGAATTATTCCATCTCGCTGTTTTAAAAATTGGTATTTTTAAAAAGTTCCATTTTACAGTGAATTTTTAAGCCTCCCATTTTTATATTTTGTGACTAATGACTTTGTTTTTGTAAAAATGGTGCATATACACTGAGGAAGCTTAGAAATAATTAGTCACGTTGTAATTGGCAGAACTTGTATTCAAAGTCTTGTCTGATAGTGAGCTTGGGAAAAGCTATAAAGTGGCACAAAGAATGTGGACTTTAGAATCAGGCACACCTCAGTTTGATTCATAACTTTGCTGTATATTTTCTGTATGGCAGGATCTTACCCTTGGTGATTTTTATGTTCTTTTTAGTTTAAGTGAGGGTAGTAGGTTTGTTAGGATTAAATGAAGTACACAGTACTTCTACTTTGGCCTGTAGAAGGTGTTAATAGTTTTTTCTTTTTTAATGCTCGGTATTATTTGAAAGTATCTCTGCAAGTCACTTTGGACAATTACCTTCAAAGTGATTTGCGTTCAGGAAAGTGGAAATATATGTAATCCAACTGGACTCACATTGTAGTGCCCCATCAGTCTGCCTGTTTGAGGGGGAGAGTGGTTATTGCAACTTTTTAAAGTATTTTGACCTCAAGGAAAACTTTAAAGGCTGAAGTAGAACTCAGGATGAGTTGATTATTGCTGGCCAGAATGCTAAGAAAGTAACTGATTTCTCTGTTTAGTGAGAAATAAAAATATTTATGTGTAACAGTTGCATACATAAAGATGTCTATATTAAAGGCCAGCAACTAACCAGCTGACCCTTTGCAAAAGAAAAATATGACTGAAATAGGGAAGAAGTGTTCAACTTTAATAATAATCAGTAGCCAGTCTCTTTTTTTAAGATTTAAGAAATGATGCTTTTTCACCTCAGTAGTGACATAGATACTGAATACTTTGCTAGAGAGAACATAAATCTGTAGAACCCTTTGTGAATACAGTTTGGCAGATATCATATTTGCTATTGTATTTCTGCCTCTAAGAGTAAACCCTCAGGAAGTAACCTTCCTTTATCACCCCACTTTTTTTTTTTTTTTGAGGGAGAATGTTAATGTCTTTTTTTGTAACAACTTTATTCAGATACTGTGATTTGTAATAAATATTTATTTGGTCTTAGCCCCTGTTTCTGGCACTGAGCTCCTAAAACTATTGGGATTTCGGAGAGTGGGGAGAGCGGGTAAGGTGTCTTTTGTTATGTTAATGAATGACTTAGAAAGGCTTGTGAGGGTGGGGACGGGTTGCCAGGGAAACCAAACGAGTGATTAGAGGAGGGTTGGCACTTTCAGTCCTACACCCCTCTGACCTGGAGAGGAAGGGGGTTGGAGGTTGAATCACCAGTGCCAGTCAGTCAATTTCCATGTAATGAAACTTCCATAAAAGCCTGAAAAGATGGGATTTGAAGTTCTGGGCTGGTGAACACGTGGAGGTGCTGAGTGCATGGAGTCCTCGGAACATGGAAACCCTGTGCCCATTGCCCCGTTACTTGCCCAGTGTATCACAAGACTGTTCTTGAGTTATACCTTTTTTTTAAAAATAAGTTGGTAGTCTAGTAAGTGAAATATTTCTCAGAATTTTGTGAGTGGATCTAGCAAATTAATCAAACCTCTGAGCAGTTTTGTGGGGAGCTCAGAAACACAGTGACAACCAGGGTTTATAATTTGACTTCTGAAGGGCAGGGGAGCGGTTAAAGGACTGAGCCCTTAACTTACAGGGTGTGATGCCATCTGTAGGTAGATATTGTCAGAATTGAGATGAATTGTATGACCCCCAGTTGGTGTTGGAGAATTGCTTGATGTTGGTGTTTTCTTCACATTGCAATCGGTGTCAGAATTGTAATTTGTAAATCATAATTCACCTTTTATATATGTAAGTTCTGTGCATGCATCATCACTACCTAATTTTAGAATTTTTAAAAAATTTTAGAATATTTTTTATCACTTCTAAAAGAAGTTAGCAGTCATTCACCATTCCTCCCTTCCTCCCAGCCCGTGACAACCCCTAGCCTGTTTTCTTTCTGGATTTACCTCGCGTGTTCATTTTATGTAAGTGAGTTCATACAGTTAGTGGCCTGTTGTGCATGGCTTTTTTCACTTAGCATAATGTTTCAAGGTTCACCTCTGTTGTACCATTTATCAGCACTTCATTCTCTGATATGGCTAACGTTACTCATTTGTATGAATGTATACCACATTTTGTTAATCCATTCATCAGTTAATGGATATTTGGGTTGTTTCCACATTTGGCTATTATGAATAATAGTGTTATGAATATTCGAACTTTGTGTAGATGTATGTTTTAATTTTTCTTAGATATATACTTAGGAGTAGAAGTGCTGGGTTATATTGTAACTTGATGTTTAACGTTTTGAGGTACTACTGAACTTTTTCAAAGTGATTGTACCATTTGAATTTTTTATAACTGGCTTCATTTAGTGTTTGTTTTTCAAGGTTCAGCCATGCTTTAGCATGTGTAAGTACTCATCCCTTTTTGTAGGTGAATATTATTCCTTTGCATGGATCAACCATGTTTCTTTTATCCTGAAAAAAGCTTTCTATCCAAAAATGTTCAATGATGCATTATTTATATTGAAGAAAATTGAAGATTACTTAAAGTTTTAGTAAAGAGAAGTGGTTAAATTAGGTCCACCTCATGTACTCTCTATTTTGGAGAATTTCAAGGGGAAGGCGTTGTCAGAGTGCTGTGATAGGTACAAGGTTGTACGCGTACAACTGTTATTCATTGTCTGTAGCTTTGGGGGATAGTGATAACCAAATTTTAAAACATTTCTATATTTTCACAATATACAATAAAAAGTATATTTCTATACTTTTCACAGCATCTGTTTCTTTATCAGAGTAAAAGAAACATTAGGAAAAAATGATCATAGCTATAGCTGTGTATGTTACTGATACAAATTTGTTCAGCCAAGAAAAGCAAGATCACTCCCTGTTAGGAATGTTACTGTTTTGTGTTCATCCAGTACTTATCATAGCATTTCAGTATACTGTTAAAAGAACTTTTGATTGTTTAGAATTACCTCAGATTTTTAATTCATAACTGTAGTGTGGAATAACTCTACTTCTTGTGGATTTTATTTCTAAAATGGGGAGGAGGAGGATAAATATAGGCTAAGCAACAGTTAGAACTGGATATGGAACAACAGACTGGTTCCAAATAGGAAAAGGTGTACGTTAAGGTTGTATATTGTCACCTTGCTTATTTAACTTATATGCAGAGTACATCATGAGGAACGCTGGGCTGGAAGAAGCACAAGCTGGAATCAAGATTGCCGGGAGAAATATCAATAACCTCAGATATGCAGATGACACTACCCTTATGGCAGAAAGTGAAGAGAAACTCAAAAGCCTCTTGATGAAAGTGAAAGAGGAGAGTGAAAAGGTTGGCTTGAAGCTCAACATTCAGAAAACAAAGATCATGGCATCTGGTCCCATCACTTCATGGGAAATAGATGGAAAAACAGTGGAAACAGTGTCAGACTTTTATTTTTTGGGGCTCCAAAATCACTGCAGATGCTGATTGCAGCCATGAAATTAAAAGACACTTGCTCCTTGGAAGGAAAGTTATGACCAATCTTGATAGTATATTAAAAAGCAGAGACATTACTTTGCCAACCAAGGTCCATCTAGTCAAGGCAGTGGTTTTTCCCGTGGTCATGTATGGATGTGAGAGTTGGACTGTGAAGAAAGCTGATCGCCGAAGAATCGATGCTCTTGAACTGTGGTGTTGGAGAAGACTTGAGAGTCCCTTATACTGCAAGGAGATCCAACCAGTCCATTCTAGAGGAGATCAATCCTGGATGTTCATTGGAGGGACTGATGCTAAAGCTGAAGCTGCAATACTCTGGCCACCTCATGCGAAGAGTTGACTCACTGGAAAAGACTCTGATGCTGGGAAAGGTTGGGGGCGGGAGGAGAAGGGGACGACGGAGAATGAGATGGCTGGATGGCATCACCGACTCTGTGGACATGAGTTTGAGTGTACTCCGGGAGTTGGTGATGGACAGGGAGGCCTGGCGTGCTGTGATTCATGGGGTCACGGAGAGTCGGACACGACTGAACTGAACTGAACTGATGCATTTATTTGTTTATTAGCCACGCTACTCAGCATACAGGAATCTCAGTTCCCCAACCAGGGATTGAATCCACGCCCCCTGCATTGGAAGCCTGGAATCTTAACTGCTGGACTGCCAGGGAAGTCCAGAAAATGCATTTTTAAAATATTGGAGTATAGTTGATTTACAATATTGTTTTAGTTTCTGCTCTACCAGAGTGAATCGGTTTTTTTTATATATGTATACACACACACACAAACACGCATATCCACTCTGTTTTAAAGATTCTTTTCTGCACCTGTGTCATTAGGGAGTATTGAGGCGAGTTCCTTGTGCTGTGCAGTAGGTCCTTATTAGTTATCCATTTTATATATAGTAGTGTGTATATGTCAGTCCCAGTCTCCCAGTTTATCCCTCCCATTGCTCTTTCCCTCTTGGTAACCAAATAACCAATACAGAAAACAAACAAATGTAAGTGTGTTTTTGACAAATGTAAGTGACTGTTTCGATTGATATTTTATAAATAAGTTCATTTGTACCTTTTTTTAAGCTTCCACACCCATGGTATCTGTCTTCCTCTGTCTGACTGACTTCTCTCAGTTTGGCAGTCTCTAGGTCCATTCATGTTGTTGCACATGGCTTTATTTTGTTCTTTTCTGTGGCTGAGTAATATTCCACTGTATATATGTACTTCACCTTTGTTTGTTCCTCTGTGAAAGAATGCAGCTTGCGTCCATATCCTGGCTATTGTAAATAGTGCTGCAGTGAGCATGGGGGTGCACATGTCACTTGGAAGTTCTGTTTTCTCAGGATATGTGCCCAAGAGTGGGATTACATGCAGTTCTAGTTTAGTTCCTTTGTTTCTGTTTTACATTTGCTCTTCTCCATAGCAGTGTACCAGTTTACAGTCATCACACCTTCTCCAGCATATTTTATTTGTAGATTTTTTGATGGCCATTCTGACTGGTATGAAATTATACCTTTGTGTGCTTTTGATTTGCATTTCTCTCATAATTAGCGATGTTGAACGTCTTTTCATATGCTTTTTGGCCACCTTTTGAAAACCTGACCTCGTGGGTTCTGCTTACTCATTTTCATGGAAAATGTTGCTATAAAACTTGTTAGTCCTCATTGTCAAACCAGCCAAAGTGGATATGTTTTCTTGTCAGAAATATCTACTTTTTCAGTTCTAATAAAAATGGCAATTTCTGCATTGAACAGCCACTGGATGACTACTTTCACTTGTGAATTCTGATACTGATCAGGTGAGGAGTTTTTTGCCGTGAGTTTCTTTCAGTATTTCTTGCTTTGCTTATATGAGACCCTTCCTTATCCTCCCAGTTATCCCTTTGGTGCCCTGGCAATTTCTTGGAAACAAAGTTCCTCACTAAGCTTTATGACAAGTAAAACGTATGACTGTCTTCGGTAACGTGGGAGACCTACCATGAAAGGGAAGGTGATAAGAGAATGAATGATGCACATCAGTTTTAGTAGAGGGTACAGGAGGGAGTTGGAGATCTAGAGATTGATTTCCTTAAAGCTGTCCGGACCTGTGTACCTCCTGGAAAGTATCACAGCTTGCACCAGGTTGCAGACCCTTGAGTTACCAGAACAGCATTATCTTCTGCTTTCATTGGTGTTGTGTGTTTATCCTTCTAAGTAAATTATCTCATTTACTTTTAAATTTTGCCTTGAAAGCTTTGACAAATTTATAATTGACCTTTATGATGAGATAGAATAGTTTTTACAGTAGTTCATGGAGCAGTGAACATAGTAATCAGAACCTCATGGAAGAGATTGCTAACAGAAAAATTAGGAGAAGAAAAAAGGAAACTGGATCTCTACCTCACATTGGACAGCAGGATGAATTTTTGATTTTCCAGAGATGAGTATAAAAAAGAAAACCTTAAACATACTAGAAGGAAATGTATCAGCATAAAATCTTTTAGGTTTTGGGAAAACCTTCATAAGCAGTCCAGTACACTCCTTTTTCTCATCAAAAAAGCCTCCAAGTTATTGTTATATGGCCATAATTGTTTTTAAAAAGATGTGAATTATTTTTCAGAAATCCAGTTTTCATAATACATGTAAGATCAAGATTGTCATTTACATCTAAGTTACCTTGGAGTTTCTTATATCATGTTTTCCCTTATGCTCTTAAGCATAAAGAACTTTTCAAACTGCTGCAATTGTAATAAACGTGACCCAATACCCATGAACCTTCCTAATGATTGCTTTGCTAGATTTAGGGGTTATTTGGCTCTTGGTTGCAGACATGGTTGGTTGTATTTGTGCAGAAATGGGTGGAATTAAAGTTGTTAGGAAACCAGTCTGCTACATTCTCTTGAAATAAACTATTGGTTGTCAGTCTTCTTTCAAATGGAGATCTTCATAATAAATAATAATAATATGTATACTTATAAAGTTGTATATTGAACAGTTGAACCTTTAGAGAGATTTTTATAGTACAAGCAGCAGGCTTGTCAGATTTTAATCTAAAAATGGCTAGGAATCTATTTTCTGTTTGTTATTTTTCTTTAAAGTCTCCCCCCCCAACTTTCAATTCTCAATGAACAATTTGTCAATTTGTTGCCCTTTTAGGCCCTCCTGTGCTTCTCTGCAAGACAGTGATGCCATTTATCACATCTTCATTCCTTATTAAGGCAATTGGGACAAATTAAATATGTACTGACTTCTCAAGATAAGTTGAGATTTCAGCCCCCTCTGCATTTATCAGAAATAATACCATACTGAATCACTCTCTGAAAAAGCACAGCTGGTAGAAGAAATTGCATGTTAATGATATTGTCAGTGTAGGAGGGCTGCTGCATATAGCGAAGCAGACTCAATTAAGTACCTGTTATTTGGGTTAATATTCTGAAGGAGCAGAAAACATTATCCTTGGTCAAATAGGCTCAATTAAGTTCACAGGGTATATCAAATCTGTATCAAACTAAAATGTAACAATTTCTTTTGACACTATGGAAAATTAATACAAGATAAGAGGACAAGTTACTGATCAGTTTGGGAACTGTGACTTATTTTGCCTTGAAGGGAAGATGTACCATTTAGTTACGTAGTGTTTTCCTTTTTTGGTATATGTGCTCCCGAAGTGAGCACTGTGTTTTTCTTATGTGGGCTTAAATAAAAACATTCAGTTATTCAATAAACACTTAACTGCTTTAGCTGTGTGCAAGTCACTCAGGTGTTAGGTGTTTGGCTACAAACTAAAATAAAAATATGTCTCTTCGTAAGACCCTGCATTCTGGTTGGTGATGAAAATAAGTGAGTTATATTTAATACATACATTGTATATAATGCATTTATAATGCCAAACAAAAACTAAAGCACTGTGAGGAAAAAGGAAAGCATGGGAGCAAGATGGGGAGGGCCAGGCTAGGGAATAGGGAATGCCATTTTAAATAGGATAGCAAAGAAGGACTCAGTGGAAAGATAATAAAGAGATAGCCATTACAGCATCATTTGTGATTACTGTGGGAAATACTGGCAGCAGTCTAGATATCCGTCTCTATGAGATTGGTTAAATGTGTTATGCATCTGTGTAGTGGAATACTGCACAGCAAATAATTTAAGTCCTACATATACAGAATGATCTCCACATTCATGAAGCAATACAAACAAGGTGCAGAATAATACACAGAATGTGTTACCATGATGTCTGTCAGGTTCGTGATATATTTTTCTAAATGAGTGGAATCTCAGGAAAGATACATAACCGATTAACGGTCATCTCTGGAATGAAGGGTGTTTTGTGGACAGGAGAATGAGGGTGACACACGATATATCCCATTTTACTATGTGTTTGTACTGTCTAGTCAAAGTAAGTGATCAAGATGTAAGTACGTGGAGAACTGTCCAAATAGAACGATGGAAAAACACACACATTTGTAAAACCTGGTGGCCTAGATAGGCATCTCTCCTAGATGGTGAGTAAATGGGATCGTGACTAGGAACATGCATTCACTTCTGTGATGAGCTGGAGACCTTGTTGACGGTGACTGTTCGAAAGGAAGGCCAAGTCCTGTTGTAGTTGGGTAATGAGTTACAGTGATTATGACTGTAACATTGAGATTTCTCTTGACTTTTTTCACTCTTCGAATCAAATGGAAGCTATATTTATTTCCTGGAGTTTCCACAGTGAAGTACCCAGAAACTTGTTGTCTCACCATTGTGGAGGCTGGAGGTTAAAAATGAAGGTGTCAGCTGGGCTGTGTTTCTCCTGAAACTCGTAGGAGAACCCTTCCTTGCCTTGCCCTAACCTCTGGTGGGTTGCTGGCAATCTTTGGTATTCCCCAGGCTTGCAGTTGCATAATTCAACCTCTGATGTCAGCGTGCGGTTTTTCCATTAGTATGTCTTGTTTTCTTCACAAGGCCAGCTTCTTATAATGACACTGATCATGTTGGATTTAGGGGCCCACCCTACTCCAGTATTACATCACTAACAACCCTGTTTCCAAATAAGATCGCATTCAGAGGTACTGGGGATTAGGACTTCAGCATATTTGAGGTGGGGGGGAGTGGGCTTAGAGAACGGGACAGAATTCAACCCAAAGCAGTCTTTCCCAGTGTAGGTTGCCTCCATGTTGCAGCCTTTCTCACATGCAGAAGTGTTTTGGAAAGATGTATAGGAACATAATGTTTTACAGTTTATTTTACTGTAAAGTTGTTCTCATGGAGAGAGGAAAAAAAAATCTCATCATACTTAAGAGTGCAACATATTAAAAAAAAAAAGAGTGCAACATATTTATTGAAGCTGATGTTTTAATGAAAATAAAATGTTATGTGGTAAAAGGAGAGTGTGGAGATTATAAGTAGTAATGAGTTAAACATGACAGTGAGTTACTAATTTAGACATTTTATGTGCTTTTTTTTTAAGTCATACCATGAGGATAAATACCTTATATTCTTTTTTTGCGTTTTTATTCTCACTCATGCAAAAATAGCTTCCTTTTCAGAAAAAACAAATTCCCCCCTCCACACTATTCTTAGTGGTTTTTCTTGTGCCCATAGCCATTACGCTTCTGTGAAACATTAGGAAACCTTTTAAAATTCTCCCTTGCCTTTTTCCTCTTTCCCATGTGTAAATCAGAAACCAAATATTTGTTAGCCTCCAAAATCTTTTTAGAAGTTAGTATGTCCCAAGTAAACCTTTTTTGATGCCATTTTATCCTTGGAGAAATGTGTTGTACATAAACAAATTGACATATGGGCATTTAAGGGTGTCTCTTTTTTTCACAGAGTCAAAAGAGAAAGGAGACTCTCCTTTCTTTCATTGTAATTGAAAATGTCTCATTTTTTTCCTTAAAAGTTCACTAATATAGAAAAACTATGTATTTAGTTATTTTTATGATTAATAATTCCTCTGATTCTTTTTGTGTGAAACAGGCAGTTAAATCTTACATCTTAGAAAGTTATTCTTATTTGGGCGGGCTGATTCATGGGGTCGCAAAGAGTCGGACACGACTGAACGACTGAACTGAACTGAAGTAATGTACTTTAATTCAGTTGCTACCTAGTCGTGTTTTAAATATTTTATGAATTTAGATGTCTTAAAATCTTGAGGATTCATTTGGTCTTTAGATAGTGTCTAGTCTGACAATTCTTTCAAATGTAGGAATATTTTTAGTGTCCCTGATGTATAAAACTCTAGTGACTGTGAATTCACTACTTTTCTAGACAACCCAGTGTCTTTTGGAGGCCTCTCTGAAACTTGTACGTTAATGGCTCTTGGTCCATCTTCTTTGACAATCAACCCACAGTAAGTCTTTTTTTCTCTTTTCACATGCTGTATACTAAGTTCCACGATTATTTGAAGGCTGTCATATCTTTCCTTGTGCTTTTTGCTAGGCTAATTCTCTTATGTGACATAATTTTCAGACTCTTCGCCATCCTGCTTTCTCTTCTCTGGATGCATTCTAGCTTATTAATGTCTCTGAAGATGTGGCACCCAAAACGGGGTGGCATATTCCTGAACTTCTATATCTGAAATTCTGGGCCTGAGTAACACCTCCCTCCCCGGTTTGTAGGTATAGCCAGAATGGATAAACTCTGCAGTGTAAGTGCCCACATGATACATGGGAAGAGTGCCCATCATAGGTTTGGAGGGTTGGAGAAGGCTTCCTAAAGGAAATGATGGCCATGTCAAGTTCTGAAGAGCATGTCCTGCAGAGGTGGTCAGCAAGTATGATGCTCCAGAAGCAAGAGAGAGAGAGAGAGGGAGTGAGCCTAGTGTTTTTGAGAAGCCAAAAGAAATCGAGAATGGTTGAATACACAGTTATGAACTGAAGAGGCAGTAAATGAGGTTGAAGACAAAAATGGGGACCAAATCATAAATACCCTTGGAAATCATATTAAGGAACTGAACTGTTCTTAAGGATAATGGTGAGTCATTAAAGGGTGTATTAAGGTAGGAAAAACACACAATCAGACATTGATTTTAGAAGGCTCGTACTAGCTGAAATGGGAATGAATTGGAGGGACGGAGACAGGCAACCAGATCAGTTAGCAGTTATTATGGAACTTCTTAGACATAGCGGTGGTGCCCAGACCTTGCCTAGTGGCTTTGGAGTTGAGAAGAAACAGGTTAGAAAAAGAGTTGAAAGAATTTGGTTACTTGGCTATGGAGGGAGAGAATGAAGGGCAGGAGACAAGGATAATAAATACCCTTGTTTTTGGTGTGGGGTGCTGGGTAAATGAGGGAGCTGAATGGGAATGGAGTAGGGGACTGGCGGGGGGAAGTAGGGTTCAGTGAAGCTAGAGGCAGAGGTGAAGAGCTATACGCAGCTGGGTATGTGAGGCTAAAGAGCTTTGGGCTGGAGATGAGACTGGCATCAGTATCTAAATAGTAGTTGAACTCACGAGTGACTGAAAGGACCAGGGGAACATTTGTAGCGTGTAAGAAGGGCACTGGACAGAGCCCTCGAGAACTGTTGTCTAGTATTTGAGCTGCAGCCTTTGGTGTCTTTGGATTATTTGGGAACCCACACAGAGGGAAGAAACCCAGACTTATGACCTACTTATTTAGTAGAAACCCACCTAAATTTTTTGATTTGTGGAAAGAAAATGGTCCTCAAATGATCTTCCCTACTCACCTGTCACAGTAACTGAAATTCATGTTATTAAACATTCTCTACTTTGGATTAGGTATCATCTCTCTAGGAGTTAAAATGCAGATATCCCTAAAGAACGCTAAAGTTTTAATACTTTGGTGGTGTTTTTAGGTTCCTAGGTTTTATTTATTAATTTTTTAATTAAAAAAGTTTTTTTTGGCCATGCAGCTTAGCATGTGGGTTCTTAACTTCCCTGACCAGGGATTGAACCGCCACCCCTGCAGTGGAGGAAGCAGAATATTAACCACTGGATTGCCAGGGAAATCTCAGGTCCCTAAGTTTGAATCTGGAATTCAGATCAGACGAACAGATAGGAATTTCAAAAAGATTGGTTTTGGGAAGTGTGACCTTGCTGAGGTGTATGAGACCAGAGAGGGAGCAGGACTTGAAGCACTGAGGTCACCAGTCACTTGGATAAGGAGATGAGAGCCTGAGTGAGTGTGTGTGTGTGTGTGTGTGTGTGTGTGTGTGTGGAGAGTGGATGGTGCTTTGAATAGCAAAGAGCTAATATAAAGAGATGAGAGCCGGAGTGTGTGTGTGTGTGTTTGGAAAGTGGATGGTGCTTTGAATAGCACAGAGCTAATGCCCCTAAAAAGGGAATAAGGGCACATTTAAAGGATGAAGATCTAGATAGAGGGAAAATGTTGAAAGTATTTTAGTTACATATTAGGGTGATCATATAATTTATTATCTAAACTGGGACGTACTGAGATAGTTTATCATCTTAAACTGGGACATACTGTGATAGAAAGGGGAGTGGCTTTTAATAATTACTTTGTGAAAACCCGTGTAAACTGGGACAATCTAAGCAAATAAGGACTGGATGATGCTCTAGTTGTAATGTGCTTATACAGTATATACATATTATATATATGGACCTGTATACAATAATAGCATAATGAGATAGTATCAGTTTGCAGCTACCATGTGCCAAGCATGTAAACACTTGATACATGTTGTTTCATTCCTACAAGAATTCTCTGAAGTGGCCTTGTCCTCATTTATAGTTGATAAAACTTTCTCATGAAAGTCAAATATTTTGCTGCAGTTCTCTATGGCAGTCAAAATTGAAAATAATGAAATGGCTTAATACTAACCATAAACAAAATACAGGTAAACTCTTACTAAACACTACATCATACTGAAATTGCTGCAAATCTGTATATGTATTTAAAAATGTCCTGTGACTTGCTAGGAAAATTACTCTCATAATGTTGTATCATGTGTTAAACCCCATTCCCCTCTGATACTCACATTCCTGAGGGCTTACTTTGTGCCAGACCATGTTTCAAGCATTTTACGTGTATTAACCTAATTGAGATTGCAGAATTGCCATATGAATTATACCCTATTTTACAGTTAACAAAGTGAAGCATGGTGAATAACTTGCCTGAGTCAACACATCTAATCAGTGGCAAAGCCAGAATTCAGACTTTGACAGGTTGACTCCAGGATCTATTTTCTTTCTTACTGATGTGTAGTTGACTTACAGTGTTGTGTTAATTTCTGCTGTACATCAAAGTGGTTCAGTTACACATATATACTTTTTCATATTCTTTTCCATTATGACTTATCATAGGACAGTGAATATAGTTCCATGTGCTGTACAGTAGGACCTTATTGTTTATTCATTCTGTATATAATAGTTGGTGTCTGCTGATCCGAACTCCCATTCCTTCCTTCTCCCATCCCTCCTCCCCCTTGGTAACCACTAGTCTCTTCTCTGTGAGTCTGTTTGTTTCTTTGATATGTTCACTTGTGTTGTATTTTAGATTCCACATGTAAGTGATATCATATGGTATTTGTGTTTCTCCTTCTGACTTACTCTGTGTGATAATCTCTGGGTCCATCCATGTGGCTGCATATGACACTTTGTTCCTTTTCTGGCTAAGTAATAGTCCATTGTATATGCATGCCACATCTTCTTTTATCTACTCACCTGTCAGGGCATTAGATTGTTTCAGTGTCTTGGCTATTGTGAGTACTGCTGCTGTGAACACAGGGGTCTGGATATATGCTGAAGAATGGGATTGCTGGATCATATGGTAGTTCTGTTTTTAGTTTTTCGAGGAACCTCTGTACCGTTTTTCATAGTGACTGCACTAATTTACATTTCTACCAAAAGTGTAGTAAGGTTCCCTTTTCTCAACACCCTTGCCAACGTCTTTTAATGGTAGAATTTTTAACGATGGCCATTCTGATTGGTGCGAAATGATATCTCATTGTAATTTTGGTTTGCATTTCTCTAATAATTAGCAGTGTTGAGCATCTTTTCATGTGCCTATTGGCCATCTGTATGTCTTTGGAGAAATGTCTGTTTAGATCTGTCTTTTTTTTTTTATTGAGTTGTTTGTTTTTTTTGGTGTTGAGTTGGATGAGCTGTTTATATATTTTGGAAATTAACTCCTCAACGGTCACATCATTTGCAGATATTTTCTCCCAGTTTGTAGATTGTCTTTTTGTTTTGTTTATGCTATGCAAAAGCTTATAAGCTTGATTGCTGCTGCTAAGTCACTTCAGTCGTGTCCGACTCTGTGCGACCGCATAGAGGGCAGCCCACCAGGCTCCCCCGTCCCTGGGATTCTCCAGGCAAGAACACTGGAGTGGGTTGCCATTTCCTTCTCCAATAAGCTTGATTAGCTCTCGCTTATAAGCTTGATTAGCTCCCGCTTATTTAGTTTGCTTTTATTTCTATTGCCTTGGGAGACTGACCTAAGAGAATATTGGTATGATTTATGTCAGAGAATGTTTTGCCTCTGTTCTCTTCTAGAAGTTTTTGGTGTCTTATATTTAAGTTTTTAAGTCATTTTGAGTTTTTTTTATGTTCAGTGTGAGGATGTGTTCTAACTTAATTGATTTACATGCATGAGATATTATACTTTTGAAAGAGTTATTTTCTGAAGAGAGAAAAGATTGTGGCCATAATTTTCTTTCTTTCTTTTTTAGTCTTTCTAAAAAAATTTTAAAGTTTTATATTGGAATGTAGTTGATTAACAGTGTTGATAGATTCAGGTGTACATGTGGCCATGATTTTCAAACTTAATGCATTAAAAGGGTTCTATTTTTCATATTAATCAGTCTTGCTACCAGTTACTAACTTGCAAGTAATTACTTTATCTTAAAATTAATTGCATATATATTGAAAGTATGCCATTTGGTTAACACACACACCCACACCCCACACACACACTCCCACACACCACACACACACACACCCCCACACACACCCCCCGTTAGTATACACACCACACCACCCCCCCATGAAACTATCACCACGCTCAATGTAATAAAAATATCTCCAGCAAAAGCTGTTTGTAGGCCTTTCCTCTTCTCTTGGCCACAAGCCCTGCCTGTTCCCAGGCAGTCAGCTGAACTATCTATCACTTTCTATCACTTGTGGTTCTGGAATTTTATATAAAAGGATTCTATACTGTATACTCTTGGCTTCGCAGCATAATAATTTTGAGATCCATTCACGTCAATGAATGTGTAATATGTTTTATTGCAAGTAGTATTACATTGAATGGCTTTATATTTTGTTTATTTGCTCGTCTGTTGGTGGAAAGATGAGTTGTTTCTATTTTTTGGCTCTTAAAAATAAAACTGCTTTGTGGACGTATACTTTAATTTTTCTTAGGTAAATATCTAGGAATGTAATGGCTGGCGTATAGAGTAAGTGAACAAATGTTCTATAGAAAAGAATTGATTTTTGAGTATTGATTTTGTATCCCGTAACCTTCCTAAACTCATTCCATTAGTTCTGGTCATTTTTCTGATTTCTTAATTATTCAAATTAAGCATAATGACCCAGTTCATTGTCAGCATAGCTTTGAAGAAATGTATAAGCTTATAAAGTGTAATGTGTCATTTTGATATGTAGCATCCCCAGTATTTTCTTTTTGTGAAATACTAAATATTCCTTACAATATGGGACCTTGAGATTTCAAGCTATCATTATTTAAACAGTTGAATTTATAGGCAGTTTCAAGAAGGTAATTGATTCGGAGGGAGGAATTGCTGTTTGCTTTTATGGTTTTTATGAGACTCTTTCATAGAATCTGTTCAAATTATATATCTAGAGAATCAACCACTTTGATGATTTTGGGAGGATGAGGGAGAGTATACGATAAAGACTTTGAGGTTTGAGTCTGGAACCGAGACTGCAAGGGTTCCAGGCCAGTTTACTGAAATGAGAAAAAGATTGTGAGAAAGCAGTGGATTTGGGATTACCAGTTCAGCCTGGACATGTTGGATTTTAGACCTGTTGTTTGTTGACTGTTTTAAATGCTTATATGTTTATTTGGAGGACTATAAATGAAGAAATACATATTTTAGGTTAAAAATAGACCTGAGATCACATAAATAGTTACTTGCAGAATTAGATTTCAAACCTAGCGACCTCTGACTCCAGAGCCAACATGGTTATTATGCTGTATTATATCCACAAGGCATAAAAACAGACTTGGCTTTGATAGTAATAAATATTTCCAGTGATCTATTATAAATATATAGTAGAGTTTGCAAGTTCAGATGCCAGCAGACTCCAGACAGATAACTGTGAGCTGGATTATGATAGAAGAGAGTGATGACATGTATGGAGAACTGCAAAACCCATGTCCCATCTGAAAGATTAGCTGCTGATCAGCTCCAACAGATTATTACCAGGTGGGAAAGTGGGCCCAGTACTTCCAGATCTTCTGGTTTGTTTTTTTTTTCCCTCCAAGAGAGGTCAGATAATTTGATTTTTATGTGAGGTCTTCTAATTTATAAATGTCGGCAGCTCTCCTTTAGCACCCTGTGTAAGCCAGCCCTGTGTGCTGCCACCAAACACAAATGTGTATTGGATCCCACCCGGCACACAAGAGTTGCACCTGGTATATTGTGGACACTAAAATAAATTTACATGATGGGAAAGGGTGGTAACTGTAATAAGCACATACACCCTTTGAAGTGGAAGTTGCTTAGTTTGAACATTGGACTTAGTGAATCTGGTGTTTAAATTCGGTTTTCATGTGAATCAGTTAATCATAGGTGGGTGGGGGAGGAAGGAATTGCTCCCGGCAGCTTTTTGCCTCCTAATTGCATGCTTTCATTTGCAGATAGGACCAGCTGTGAGTGGATTTTTGAGTAAAACCTCGAACCCAAATGAACAGAAACCATCAAGGAACAACTCCCACTGACAGTGAGTCTGCAGTCATCTGTGTGCATAATTCAGAATGTTCTCAACCCAGAGATAGCTCTTTTGAAAGAAGTGAGTGGTGAGTCTGACTATCCCCAGTGGTGACTAATCTAAATCCTTCCCATAAAGAGAGGGCTACTCCTCCTGCATGCTTAGCATTTACTGACTGTCGAATAGTAAGCTAATTTTTGTGTTACAGAAAATTACTCCAGCGTGGTTTAAGAGAATTCTTTACCGCTAAGTGTGCTTAATGTATGTTTGCAATTCGGCTTTCTTCAGTTAGACACATCCCTTCCTTTGCCCATGTATTTTCTGTCTTTTTTTTTTCCCACCAGTCCAAATCATACCATCTTCCAAGGCTTGTCTTCCTTGATATGTTCAGCCATCTTTAAAGAGATGGTCACATAGTTACAGCATCCAGTCTAATCTTCGTTATGTAGGTCTCATTGCCTTTGGAAGTGATTGTTCCAGAGGACTGGACATGAGATCCAGTTTTGGCCAATGGGAAATGAAAGGAAAGTCAGAGAGAAGCTATTGGGAAAGGTTTTCTTGCTTTGGGGAAAGGTTTTCTTGCTTTTGAGGAAAAGGAAAAGAAGTGGTCCCTCCTCCAGAGCTTGTTTTATTAGAATGTGGCATCTGGAACTGTTGTAGCTCTTGTGCTAGCAGCCTGAAGGGTGATTCCCTTACCTAAAGAAGGGCAGAGGTAAGAGAATTACAGAGCAGTAGAACTGGGCCACATTCACGATTCCTTGAATTATCTTCACAGATTTCTTTGTTATGTGATGAAGTACACTGTCTTACTGTTTCAGCAGTTTTGCTTTTAGATTTTCTGTTACTCGCTGTGAAAATCATCCCACTTCATTTGATTCTCCTCTTTCTTTTTACCCAGTGGCATTTATACGTCATGTTCGGAACTGTCCGGTAATGTTTGTGTGGATTGCTTTTGTAGCACATTATAAACTTTGTGATGTCAAGGACTGTGTTTATGTCCCTGTTGTGTCTGCACCTTTATGTCTTAAAAAGTCATCATTGTACATTTAGTGAACTATTTGAACAGTAGAGAATTTGGAAAGTCAGTTCATAGATTTAAATCATTATGTTCTTTTTATGTGCGTTTCTTTAACCACACTGCTTCCCTCTAGTGAAGTGTGGCTTCTGATTTAAGATGACTTATGTGTAACACATTTTCAGGTGGTTGGTTCTATTCAGTTTGCTGTTTGTTTTTATTCAACTTTGCCATGAAAATCAGCTCCTCTCCTGTATGTTTGAAAATTGTCTTTTAATCTCATAAGGTTTGCTGTCGTCTTCTCTGTCAGTGGAGATGGAATCCTTTACCTTCTGTTTTCTGTGCTAATTACAGGAATGAGGACTAGTAGGAACGTCACAGATGAGGAGTGATTTTCATTTGGCTTTGCAGTGCACATTGACACAAAGACTTCCTGTCCTCTTAGGACCTGGCTTTGTGTGCGGGGATTGAGGCAGGAGGGTTGATGATGATCAAGTGTCTTTGAGGAGCCCTGAGTCACAGGATGGAGTATTTACCTGCTTCTATTATAAATTTATTTATTTATTTTTGGCTGCTTCTGGTGGCAGGCAGGATCTCAGTTCCCCAACTAGGGAACAAACCTGTGCCTCCTGCAGTGGAAGTGGAGTTTTAACCACTAGACCCAGGGAAGCCCCAAGATGATTCTATTTTAAAACCCGTAAAAACCGCCTTTCCTCCTCCTCTAACTCAAGATATCCATGCAGTTGTTTATCTTTTCTTTAGATTCTGCTATTATGATCTTGAAAAAGTGAAACAAGCACCTTGTTTTCATCCTGAAAATCTAGTTTTGATTTCAACTTTGTTAAGGAATATCATAAACCTTTGTTGTAATCTGCTAATACATTCTGAATCCTTCAAAATGATTTATATTCAGGGAAGAATTTACGTCTTTATTGTTGTTCTGTGATTAAATGGGGGGTAATAACTTTCTAAGAAGATAGGGAAAGTTGAATGATGTGCTTGAACCATTACTTTTAATTCAGTAATGTCATTATTTAGTAGAATAAGTTTAGATCACCAAGGTGAGCTTTAATGTACTTTATTTCATGTAGGAATGAAACATGTGTCTTAATCTCTGGCAGTCATGGCAGACATATGATCTAAATCAGTCAGAATGATCTTGGGACGTTTGCTAGAAATACTGGGATCAAGGTACTTTTTTTCCTGCTGAATTCCAGCCTGGCATCTGTCTTCCAACCATAAAAGGAAAGTCAGTTAGTGAGAAGCCAACAGGGAAGGAGGAGGCAGAGCAGAAACACACCCTGATCACCTTTGTTGAGATGCTGAAGCAAGTCTTCCCTAAAGATGGTATAAGTGAATTTGCTCAATCGTGTCAGACTCTTTGCGACCCCATGGACTGTAGCCTACCAGGTTCCTCAGTCCATGGAATTTTCCAGGCAAGAGTACTGGAATGGGTTGCCTTTTCCTTTTCCTTTTCCAGATGGTATACCTAGACTTTATTCAGTTACATGAGCCAATAAGTTCCAAAGCGGCATAGCATCAGTTCAGTTCAGTGCTCAGTCGTGTCCGACTCTTTGTGACCCCCATGAACTGCAACACTCCAGGCTTCCCTGACTATTACCAACTCCTGGAGCTTGCTCAAACTCATGTCCATGGAGTCGGTGATGCCATCCAGCCATCTCATCCTCTGTTGTCCCCTTCTCTTGCCTTCAATCTTTCCCACCATCAGGGTCTTTTCCAGTGAGTCAGTTCTTTGCATCAGGTAGCCAAAGTATTGAAACATATTCATCATAGCATATACATCTTTATTATAACCCATTCTATACCATATAATGATAACTCAGAGGACTTGCTAAGACTTGAATTGTGAATTAGGCAAGTCTCTGATACAGGTGTGCAAGGTGGCAGATAATGCAGTCCTTTCTTTGATTTTTTTCAGATATTAAGTACAAGAGTTAAGGTGGTAAACAAATACGTAATCTGTACTATTACTGGTGGGGCTTAATGTGACAGAAAAAGGCTGACAGTATTGGAACAACCCTCCTCATGGATAGGTTCTTAACTGAGGTTTGGTCCTAGAGGAAAAGGAGTAGCCATTATCCATACTGATTCAGCTCTTTGGGGGAGACGCCTGCTGAACCCTTGACTCCTCTGGAACTGTAAAACAAATAGTTGTGCAGAACCACAGTTTTTGGCTGACTTTTTAAAAAAGTAATATGTTGTTATTGTTTTTTTTGTAAGAAGACATGAGAAGCGTACAGGGCAATCCTTTATTCCAAATCTTGGGGCCAGGTATAGTTTGAAATTTTGTACTTTTTTAGATTTCAGAAAGGTTCATGTATGTTTAACGTAATACCTCTTTTATTTATGGAAGGGTCATGTAGCTTTCTATTATTAATAATAAAAATAATAATGCCTTTCATTAAATGACAGAGTTGGTGTACTTTTCAGCATTATCTTAACTGTTAGATAAATTATATTCATTTTTACACTTGAGAAAATTGAAGGCATTAGGTGACTTTTATCAAGGTTTATACAGCTAGAAAGTAGTAGAGTTGAGATTTCAACTCTCATCTGTTTGACTCTGAGGTCTGTGTCCTTAACCACAGCTCTACCACCTCTTTAGTGTGTTATTATGGCTTAAATTTATCTATGTATTGCTAACATTAGGAAGATTATTACTTTTTGATAAATTTAATCTGTTAATTAAATTCATTTAAAATTTCTGATACACTTAGCTTTTCTGGGAGTGCAATCCTTTTTGTAACGGAACATAATTTGCTTTATCCTGTCCAGATTTTATATCTTACGTTGTTTGCCTACCAGCTGCATTGGCTGGAACTCATAGAACATTGTGATTACAATGAGCATCTTGTCTTGTTCATTAATTTAATGCCTCTGATGTTTCACAAAACATTACGTTAATTGGAACGTCTACAGTGTTCACCATTGAGCATGAAGCCAGCCTTTTGGTTTTCTTTATAAATCAAATGTTAAAGAGATCAATTTACTTCTATTTTATTAAGAATTTTTAAAAATGCTGTTTTAACATCAGTAAGGGCCATATTTCAAAGTGTTAATTGTTGCCATGTCATAATTGCTCAAAATTGAAAGTTCAGTTATTTCTATCTACTTACCCTGTGTTTCCATTTTAATCTCTGGTAGTCTTACATCTTTGGTAAATTTATTAGTATGCATTTAAAAATACGTTTATTATACTTTTTAAATATGTGAGCCTAGCACTCCAGTGTTCTTGCCTGGAGAATCCCAGGGATGGGGGAGCCTGGTGGGCTGCCATCTGTGGGGTCGCACAGAGTCACAAATGACTGAAGCGACTTAGCAGCAGCAGCATATAATAGGAGCTCAACAAATGTATGTTGAATAAGTTAATTTTTATGATTATCTAATTAGTGAGGCATCTTGATAGTATGTTTTTGTTAGTGATAGGGAAATGTTATATTAATTTACCGAGGGAAAAAAATCCAGAAAATACATGTTTAATGTTAAATTGTAGTTTTCTGATTTTTTTGTTCATGTGACTGATTTCTCATCCTATAATTTTCAATCTTATTTGATAGCACCTTGCTGTAGGTTACTAGCCTACTTGAAACTGTCAGGTGGTTTTAGGAATTACACATACACACACAGGAGGAATAATTTGCTCACCAAATGTGAAAGAACGAAGAAATGTGTACATTATAGAAAATTATTAAGTTGCAGAGGTTGAATAGGATATTCATTTAAACAATGCCTCTGAATGGCTCCAAGTTTCTCCTATAACTTATAAATATCAATCAAGAAGGAGCTTGGGTGATTTTGAGGGCAGAGGTTAATGATATTAGCTCTTCAATTTTGGCATTGGGAGCCAAAATATCTGTCCTTATTTATAGCTAGAAAACATTGTAGAAAGTCTGATTAATTTTTTTAGTTTAAGGGAATAGAAATTGATATTAAATCTCTAGTTTTTTGGTTAATGGTCCAGGTATAAGTACCCAGAAATAACTGCCATCTGAGGGGCAGTGCCATGCTAATGTAAATAGAAATGGTAGCCCTAATGTAAATAGAATTAGTAAGACTACTAGCAACTAACATACATATATATAATAAGCCTTGCCACAAGAGAGACTCTACACATGGACATCACCAGATGGTCAACACAAAAATCAGACTGATTATATCCTTTGCAGCCAAAGATGGAGAAGCTCTATACAATCAGCAAACAGAAGACCAGGAGCTGACTGTGGCTCAGATCATGAACTCCTTATTGCCAAATTCAGACTTAAATTGAAGAAAGTGGGGAAAACCACTAGACCATTCAGGTATGACCTAAATCAAACCCCTTATGACTATACAGTGGAAATGAGGAATAGATTTAAGGGACTAGATCTGATAGACAGAGTGCCTGATGAACTATGGGCGGAAGTTCATGACATTGTGCAGGATTCAGGGAGCAAGTCCATCCCCAAGAAAAAGAAATGCGAAAAAGCAAAATGGCTGTCTGGGGAGGCCTTGTAAATAGCTGTGAAAACCAGAGAAGCAAAAAGCAAAGGATAAAAGGAAAGATATACCCATTTGAATGCAGAGTTCCAAAGAATAGCAAGGAGAGATAAGAAAGCCTTCCTCAGTGATCAATGCAAAGAAATAGAGGAAAACAACAGAATGGGAAAGACTAGAGATCTCTTCAAGAAAATCAGAGATACCAAGGGAACATTTCACGCAAAGATGGGCTCAATAAAGGACAAAAATGGCATGGACCTAACAGAAGCAGAAGATATTAAGAAGAGGTGCCAAGAATACACAGAAGAACTGTACAAAAAAGATCTTCACGACCCAGATAATCATGAAGGTGTGATCTCTCACAGTCACCTAGAGCCAGACATCCTGAAATGTGAAGTCAAATGGGCCTTAGGAAGCATCACTACGAACAAAACTAGTGGAGGTGATGGAATTCCAGTTGAGCTATCTCAAATCCTAAAAGATGGGGGAGATAGGAAGATGGCGGAGGAATAGGACAGGGAGACCACTTTCTCCCCCACAAATTCATCAAAAGAACATTTGAACGCTGAGTAAATCCCACAAAACAACTTCTGAATGCTGGCAGAGGACATCAGGCACCCAGAAAAGCAGCCCATTGTCTTCGAAAGGAGGTAGGAAAAAACATAAAAGATCAAATCCTAAAAGATGATGCTGTGAAAGTATTGCACTCAATATGTCAGCAAATTTGGCAAACTCAGCAGTGGCCACAGGACTAGAAAAGGTCAATTTTCATTCCAATCCCAAAGAAAGGCAATGCCAAAGAATGCTCAAACTACAGCACAAATGCACTCATCTCACATGCTAGTAAAGTCATGCTCAAAATTCTCCAAGCCAGGCTTCAGCAGTACGTGAACCGTGAACTTCCAGATGTTCAAGCTGGTTTTAGAAAAGGCAGAGGAACCAGAGATCAAATTGCCAACATCCGCTGGATCATGGAGAAAGCAAGAGAGTTCCAGAAAAACATCTATTTCTGCTTCATTGACTATGCCAAAGCCTTTGACTGTGTGGATCACAATAAACTGTGGAAAATTCTGAAAGAGATGGGCATACCAGACCACCTTACCTGCCTCCTGAGAAACCTGTGTGTAGATCAGCAAGCAACAGTTAGAACTGGCCATGGAGCAACAGACTGGTTCCAAATAGGAAAAGGAGTACGTCAAGACTATATTGTCACCCTGCTTATTTAACTTATATGCAGAATACCTCATGAGAAACGCTGGGCTGGATGAAGCTGGAATCAAGATTGCCGGGAGAAATATCAATAACCTCAGATATGCAGATGACACCACCCTTATGGCAGAAAGTGAAGAAGTACCAAAGAACCTCCTGATGAAAGTGAAAGAGGAGAGTGAAAAAGTTGGCTTATAGCTCAACATTCAGAAAACGAAGATCATGGCATCTGGTCCCATCACTTCATGGCAAATAGATGGAAAACAGTGGAAACAGTGGCTGATTTTATTTTTGTGGGCTCCAAAATCACTGCGGATGGTGATTGCAGCCATGAAATTAAAAAACGTGTACTCCTTGGAAGGAAAGTTATAACCAACCTAGACAGCACATTAAAAAGCAGAGACATTACTCTGCCTACAAAGGTCCATCTAGTCAAGGCTGTGGTTTTTCCAGTGGTCATGTATGGATGTGAGAGTTGGACTGTGAAGAAATCTGAGCGCTGAAGAATGGATGCTTTTGAACTGTGGTATTGGAGAAGACTCTTGAGAGTCCCTCGGACTGCAAGGAGGTCCAACCAGTCCATTCTAAAGGAGATCAGTCCTGGGTGTTCATTGGAGAGACAGATGCTAAAGCTGAAACTCCAGTACTTTGGCCACCTGATGTGACTCATTGGAAAAGACCGTGATGCTGGGAAAGAAGGGAGTGCAGGAGGAGAAGGGGACAACAGAGGATGAGATGGCTGGATGGCATCACCGACTCAATGGACATGAGTTTGGGTAGGCTCCGGGAGCTGGTGATGGACAGGGAGGCCTGTCGTGCTGCTGTTCATGGTGTCGCAGAGTCTGACACGACTGAACTACTGAACTGTACTGACAGCAACTAGGTTTTATTGTAGCTATTGCTCTGTGTCCTTACTGTAAAGGCTATGATTTCCATGAGGAAATCATAAAAGCAGCCCTTCTTTGGTTTTGATTAAGGAGAATTTTCTGGCAGCGTGAGAAAATACACTCTTCTGTGCTTTATGGATGGAAGACATCCATTTCTTCTTGGACGAGTAGTCATGCAGGATACCTATTTTCATGTATTACTACTATTTGTTAATATTTGTGAATGCGTTTAGTGCACCTGTTTGCTAAAAAAATGCTTGTAGGGAATGATACTAAATGAAATGTGTTAATCTTCAGGTAGAGATAGACATTTCCTACCCAAGGTCATATTCCTGTGCTGCTGTTTCTGTAGTTCTCTTTAAAGATAGTTTCTCTAAAGAATAAAAAGTTAATTTGTAAAACTCACTAAAAGGTTCAGTGCTGTCTGTATTGTCGTTGGGTTTTAATGCCCAATAAGGAAGACTAAATATTGCTTCTTAAACATTGCAGCACTTTCGTGCCTAATTATTTAACATCTTTAGACCTTCTGAGTCCCTCAGATACTTCAAGCAGTTAACAAGGCAGATTTATCAGTAGAGCAAACAAATCTTTTTGAAATTTATAATTCTGAAAAGTTTAATAAATTATACTTGGAAATTTAGCATATCAAATTTTCTTGACTTTCAAATATCTTAGTAGATAGAGCGTAAAGTACAATAATAATATTACTGCAGATGTATTTAATAGCACATGACTATTAATACTGATTGATGTCTGTACTTTCCCAGAGTTAGAGATTTATCCACCAAAATGGAAATAGTTACTGTCTTAGGCCAGTTAAATCAGTTTGATTAAAAATCATAACTATGATGCTAATATAAATAAAGCTGTTTGGGTCAAAAACTTTAGAATAAGAGTAGATTTCTGAGGAAAGAAATGTGAGACTGGCAGAAGCCTAGCCAAGACTTAGCTGATGATTGTTAGGATGAGTGCTTTTCTTAGGCTGCAGATCAACCCTTGAAGTCTTACTCAGAATTGTAGATTTCAATTTTATGGAACTCAGTGTATTTACCTGATATACTGTTGTTTTTTTAGTTCTCCATTTCAGGGAAGAACCATAGTTTTTTTCCCTTTAAACTGCTGGAGTTAGGGGAGCCTTTTAGGATTGGTAATACAGATGTTCTAATGTGTTGCTTTTTTTTTTTTTTTTAATGTATTTGTTTATTTTTGGCTGCATCAAGTCTGTGGCGTGTGGGCCTATTAGTTCCAGGAGTTAAACCCATGTCCCTTGCATTGGAAGGCAGATTCTTAACCACTGGACCACCAGGGAAGTCCCTCTGATGGGTTGTTAGTGGGAGTGTACATATGTACATTTTCTTAGAAGATTTGGAAAAAAGCTGTCAAAACTTAAAATGCCTCCCCCAAATTAAAATGTATAAACAGATCCTTTGATTCATCAGTTTCACGCCTTGAATTTATCCTAGAGAGAAATCCCACTGTCCCATATCCCACATTTGTGAATTTACAAGATAATTTCTTGCAGCATGATTGTAGTTGTAAAAAATGAGAAACAACACGACTTCCCACCTGCTGACAGTGGGTTACCCCTGTAAGTTAAAATACAGCTTTTCAAAAGTGAGAGAGGCAGGTTTTTTCTGAAGTTTCTGAAACTGCCTGATTTCCAAGATAAAGAGTTGAATGAAAAAGCAAGGTGACAAATAATGTATTTGGTCCCATGAAAATATTTTTTAAAAGAAAAAATATATACTTATATTCTTGTATATGATTAGAATTTCTGTGAACTGCTTATACCAGAAGCTAATATTGGCAACTGTGTCTTGGGAAGAGAATTTTTGTGGCTAGGGATAATGATGAGAAGAAAATTTAGTTTTCACGATTTACTTTTGTTTCCTTTGAGTTTTACACCATGATGGTATATTACCTACATACCTGACTAAAACAAGCAAAAACCCAGATTAATATGCGGTACTTAGTTTAAAAAAAACTAAGTTTCATTCCATTTTTAATTTTACTAACTCATGAAAATCTTTAAGGGTGAGACCTCCAATTACGTTAAAAATGTTTTTTATTATGGTAAAAAACATGTAACATAGAATTTACCATCTTAGTTTTAAGTGTATAGTTGAGTAGTGCCAAGTATAGTCACATTGTTGAGAAACAGATCTCTGTAACTGTTTCATCTTGCAAAGCTGAAACTCTGTACCCATTAAACAACTCCCTTTTCCCTCCTGTTGCCAGCCCATGGTAACTACCATTCTGCTCCATTTTCTGTGAATTTGACTATTTCGCTTGGGCCTGGGTTCAGTCCCTGGTCAGAGAGCTAAGATCCTACAAGCCATGCACGTAGTGTGTCCAAAAAGAAGAGAAAACAAAACAACTTTGACTGTTTTACACCTCATGTAAGTGGAATCATATAGCATCTGTCTTTTTATAACTGGTTTATTTCACTTGGCATAATATCCTCAAGCTTCATCCATCCATGTGATAGGATTTCCTCCTTTTTAAGACTCCACTGTATGTATATATCACGGTAATGCTTTGTATATTTCGCATTTTGTTTATCTGTTCATTGGCTTAAGGACCTTTGCCTTGATTCTGCCTCTTGTCTTATGTGGGTAGTGCTGGTAAAAGCAGGGGTGTACAGATACTCTCCCAGATCCTGCCCTCAGTTCTTCTGAGTGTATGGCCAGACGTGGGAGTGCTGCATCATACAATAGAATTATTTCTAAATTTTTGAGGAACCTCCATATTGTTTACCGTAGGAGTTTCAGTGCTTTACCATTTTACTAACATACAGTGCACAAGGGTTCCTTCCAGTTTTTCACATCCTCATCAACATTGTTATTGTCTGTTTAATTTTTTTGATAGTAGCCTTGAAAATGGACATGAATTGATCTCAGGCAGCATTTTTAACAAGTTTAAAATCATTATAATGTACTTCTTATATATTTATAGTTTATCTGGTACATTTGCTTAATTTCAGTTCAGCCGTCAAAAATGCAACAAGTGGTCACTTTTTAAAACTATTTGTCTTTTTTTTTCTCAGTGTGATTTGTTGCTGTAACTTCAGGTCTGTGTTGTATAATGAGATCCTCAAGGGTCTCTACCTCCCCTGTTTTTTTCTTCTATTTAACTAGGAATGAAACACTCAGGGAACAGACTAGTTATATTAACTCCAGTGTATTTTGCTAACTTTACTTCTTTTCTCTAACATAGTTAAAATTTGACGGTTCTGCATGTTACAAGAATCCCAATGGTGTATCAGCATTAAAAATGTTACATTTTAATTTTAAAATAAACCTCAATTTTACTTTGCAACAGACTATATAACCACTCTATACTTTTCATTGAAAATAGTTTTACCTTCATGATCTTGACAGTCTTGTGTTAACTTTTCTCGTAAGATGAATTTAGTCATAAACTGTCTTTAAAAAGTACAGTTAAGCAGTGTTTAAGCAGGGGATTTTATCCAGAGCACAAAAGTACATGAGATTCTAGTAAGAAAAGCAAAAATAGTGTAAATTGTTCTTCAGTTTTTTTCTTCTTTTACAAGAAAATTTTAGAGGCATGAGTAGTTCTACAACAAAATTAAGATCTAATAAGTTATTTTACATTTTGAGTAAATTACTTGCAGTTTTTTTCTTAACTTGAAGTTTCTGAAATTATCACATAAGTGTGTATTGTCTTGCAAATGTTTGTTCTTTAGAATTATTTAGTAATAGTGTTTAAATTGTGTGAGTATCCAGCTATATAATTACATCATACTCACTGGAAGTCACTTTGAAATAATTATTATACATCATATGTATTTGAAGTCATTTAAAAGTATTTTTTGCTAAACATTAAGCTCGTTATTATGCAGTTCTACTCTTTATGAGTTATTTGAGTTATTTAAAACAGCTGCTGCATTTATTATATTTGATGTGTGAGTTGATGGAGAAGGCTGCTAAGTGGTGGTATGGCTTGGAAAGGGTGGGGGTGTAATCCTCGCTGTGAGTTTTGAGAAAAGATAATGAAATCCTTTATGTCCCTTTCCATAGACCTGCATTTCAAAGACTTACATTTTAATAAGAATTGGTCGTGCAGCTGCAACCCTGGCAACAAGGCCTGGGAGAGAAGAATTGGGGCAGCCTTCCAGAAATCAAGGCAGGCTGTAGTCTCGTGTGGAGCTGAGCTAATGAAAATGATAAAACTATAAAGCACTTAATAGAAATAAGACCAAGTACTTTCTTTGGCAGAGTAGATGTTGAAATTTTCCATACAGTATTTTATTAGTTATAAAGTCCAAAAGCTGCCATAAGCTACTCCCACTCAATAAAAAGTAGCTATGTTATACTCCTTTAGTGTAGTAAAGATACCATAAATACTTTCAGAAGCTAATGTTTCTGTAAATTCTATCTGAAATATAATTGTTATTGGCTGTTTCTTGATGAAGTCTAGACATTATCAAAACACAAGCTACGAAGCTTGTCAGATTTTTAAAAGCAAACTTTTAAGTTTTAATAATTAGAAAATTAAATGCTCATAGTAGTTTTAATGTAAACTTCTCATGTTGTTTGGGTTTTTCAGATCCCACTCAAATAGTAAAATTTGTTAGACATACCCTCTTTTCAACACTATAACGTTGGCTATAAATATATCATGAAACTATGAATTATTGCCTGGTTGTTAGGTATTTAGGTTATATCTGGGAGTTTCCCTCTTACCGTAGTAAGTATTGCAATAAAAATTTTTTTTGACATATAGGGTTTCTTTTTCCCCTGAATTACCCGGGATTACTTCTGGATTTCCAAAAGTGATATTTCTGCATTACATGTAAACTTTTAAAAGTACTATCAACTTACACAGTATTCTTAATATACCTGATGGCTCAGATGGTAAAAAATCCTGCTGCAGTGCAGGAGATCTGGAGTGCAGTTTGATATTTGGGTTGGGAAGAACCCCTGGAGAAGGGCATGACAACCCACTCCAGTGTTCTTGTCTGGGAAATCCCATGGACAGAGGAGCCTGGCAGGCCACAGTCCATGGGGTCTCAGAGTCAGGCACGACTGAGGAACTAAACATTTACACTTTCACACTTAATATTTCTAGAAATGAGCTTTTTTCTTACATGTTTGGCTCTTGACTTCTCTCTTCAATTTTGGGAGATTTATTCTCATTGTTTCTTAATGTGTTGTTCTCCTGAAATGTTCTGTTTTTTCCTCTTTCTGAAACTTCTATTATCTTGATGTTTTCTTTTCATACTCAGTATTTCCCCTTGATTCTTTTTTTTTCCTAAGATTATCTTTTTAAAAAATTATTTATTTAATTTGGCTACTCCGGTTCCTAGTTATGGCACTCAGGATCTTCTTTGTTGTGGCATGCAGAATCTTTAGTTGTGGCTCTTGGGATCTACTTTCTCAACCAGGGATCAAAGCCGGGTCCCCTGTATCGGACGTGTGGAGTCTTAGCCACTGGACCATTAGGGAGGTCCCTCCTCTTGATTATTTTCTATAGATTCTTCTGAGTTCATACTACTCATATCCCGCCTCGGTCTCTTCATTCCTGGAGCATCTAATCCACTAATTCTGCATTAGTGGTTGGGTGGTTTGGTGTATTATGTGTCTTTTATAACCATTTTATGGCTTGCTCCAAATACTTATTTTAGCTAGTAAGCTAATAATTCTTTGGGAAAGAATATTATCCACTTAGTCTAATAATATGGATTAGGGAATGGCCAACAGCCAGACGTTCGTTTGTGTTGGTCTGAGTGAGTTTAAGAGAGGAAAGGCTTGATCTCAGGTCGAACAGCCACCTAGCACTGAATTGCTGTTATGTTTTTCTGTTGGCTACTACTGCATTAGGCCGCTTCTCATCAGGGTTTGTTTTTTAAACTCTTAGAAATTTTAAGAGGTGGTTTCCTTGTATCGTAACTCACCACCAGTTCTATAGAGTTTTCTGAGAGGAGAAGGACTGAGAAGAGTAAATGACCTCAGGGTAGTCCATTTGTACCAGTTTTCATGAACTTTCCCCTCATAGGCCTTTTGTTCTGTCCTGATTTCATCCTGCTGACAAAGATATGAGGTGTTCAGCTAATTTCTGGTGAAGGGGCAATCAAGGGAAAGATAAAGGCAGAGTGAAAAAAGCTTTTTAGTTTTTTAAAACTAAAAAAAAAAAAAAAACAAAAAACCAAAAAATCTTGCCTTTTGACTCCTGCCGCCCTTTGCTCCTGACTGGAGGTCTCCAGTGTCTACTCAGCAAAATCAGTGGAAATTTATCCCCATCGGTTTTTGTGCTTTTTGTTATGTTGTTCCTGGAATCCAGACTGACTGCTTTTTTTCCCCTCAGGGCTTAATTTCAGAGGATGAGACCAGTGGCACATGATTGTTTATTGTCTCGATAGAAATTGGATGACCTCATCTGAGTTAATAATGATAAATTTTAAAGATTTTCTTTAAAACCTGTGAAAATCTTTAATGGACAAGTAGAACTTCACTGGTACTCCAGTGATGGAGAGTCTGTCTGCCAGTGCAGGGGACATGGGTTCAATCCCTGGTGCAGGAATATCCCACGTGCTGTGGGGCAGCCAAGCCTGCACACCACAGCTACTGAAGCCCATGCATGTAGAGCCTGAGCTCTGCAACAAGAGAAGACAGCACGTTGAGAAGCGTGTACACTGCAGCTAGAGAATACTTGCCACAACTAGAAAAAGCCCATGCACCATAGTGAAGCCCAGCGCAGCCATAGATAAATAAAGTTGAGGAGGGAAATGTCTCATGGGAGGAAGAAAGAGAAGTATATGCATGAAAAATATAACAAATTATGTGAAAGCAAATTATCTGGAACCTTAGTGGTTTAAAATGACATCTTTTTTATTAAATTTAGAAGGTCAGGAATTTGAGCAGGTCTTGGCAAGTCTTCTCTTATATGAGACATCAACAAAGGTCATTGGATAGTCTTAGCTAGCACGTGGTCTGGGCTGGAGAATCATTCGCCTGTCTATTGCCCTGGCTAAGGAGACTGGGAGTCCGGGCTCAGCTGGGACTCTCAACCTGTGTGTCTACACTTGTGGCCTTCCCAGCATGGCAGTCTTAGTGTAGTTGGACTTCTAGGCACAAGGTACCAGGCTTTTTGTGACCTCATCAGTTCGAGATCATAACTTCAGATTCATTCTTTTGGTGAAAGAAGTCACCTAGGTTGTTTGAATTTAAGGTGGGGAATTTCTTTCTCTCTCATTTGGAGGTGTAATCAAGAATTTGCAGCCATCTTTACTAGACCGCATAGTTCAGTTCAGTTCAGTCGCTCAGTCGTGTCCGACTCTTTGCGACCCCATGAATCACACCATGCCAGGCCTCCCTATCCATCACCAACTCCCGGAGTTCACTCAAACTCATGTCCATCGAGTTGGTGATGCCATCCAGCCATCTCATTCTCTGTCGTCTCCGTCTCCTCCCACCCCCAATCCCTCCTAGCATCAGACTCTTTTCCAGTGAGTCAACTCGTCACATGAGGTGGCCAAAGTATTGGAGTTTCAGTTTTAGCATCAGTCCTTCCAGTGAACAACCAGGGTTGATCTCCTTTAGAATGGACTGGTTGGATCTCCTTGCAGTCCAGGGGACTCGAAAGAGTCTTCTCCAGCACCACAGTTCAAAAGCATCAATTCTTCGGCGATCAGCTTTCTTCACAGTCCAACTCTCACATCCATACATGACCACTGGAAAAACCATAGCCTTGACTAGACGGACCTTGGTTGGCAAAGTAATGTCTCTGCTTTTTAATATACTATCTAGGTTGGTCATAACTTTCCTTCCAAGGAGTAAGCGTCTTTTAATTTCCTGGCTGCAGTCAGCATCTGCGGTGATTTTGGAGCCCCCAAAAATAAAGTCTGACACTGTTTCCACTGTTTCCCCATCTATTTCCCATGAAGTGATGGGACCAGATGCCATGATCTTTGTTTTCTGAATGTTGAGCTTCAAGCCAACCTTTTCACTCTCCTCTTTCACTTTCATCAAGAGGCTTTTGGGTTCCTCTTCACTTTCTGCCATAAGGGTGGTGTCATCTGCATATCTGAGGTTATTGATATTTCTCCCGGCAATCTTGATTCCAGCTTGTGCTTCTTCCAGCCCAGCGTTCCTCATGATGTACTCTGCATATAAGTTAAATAAGCAGGGTGACAATATACAACCTTGACGTACTCCTTTTCCTATTTGGAACCAGTCTGTTGTTCCATGTCCAGTTCTAACTGTAGCTTCCTGACCTGCATACAGGTTTCTCAAGAGGCAGGTCAAGTGGTCTGGGATTCCCATCTCTTTCAGAATTTTCCACAGTTTATTGTGATCCACACAGTCAAAGGCTTTGGCATAGTCAGTGAAGCAGAAATAGATGTTTTTCTGGAACTCTCTTGCTTTCTCCATGATCCAGCAGATGTTGGCAGTTTGATCTCTGGTTCCTCTGCCTTTTCTAAAACCTGCTTGAACATCTGGAAGTTCACAGTTCACATATTGCTGAAGCCTGGCTTGGAGAATTTTGAGCATGACTTTACTAGCGTGTGAGATGAGTGCAACTGTGCGGTAGTTTGAGCATTCTTTGGCATTCCCTTTCTTTGGGATTGGAATGAAGACTGACCTTTTCCAGTCCTGTGGCCACTGCTGAGTTTTCCAAATTTGCTGGCATATTGAGTGCAGCACTTTCACAGCATCATCTTTCAGGATTTGAAATAGCTCAATTGGAATTCCATCACCTCCGCTAGCTTTGTTCGTAGTGATGCTCTCTAAGGCCCACTTGACTTCACATTCCAAGATGTCTGGTTCCAGGTGAGTGATCACACCATCGTGATTATCCACATGGAACCAGAGCGCATAAGGTTATTAGAATTTTGTGTTGCTAATTGTTGTTTTTAGGAGTATTATCATTAGTGGCTTGGCTCAGGAAAATTTTGCCCTTCTCCCATCTCAAGGGGATTCTCTAGAGTAGAGGAAATCACATACTTTTCCAGTTCATTTTTATAATTCTTTTACCTACAGCAGTGGTTCTTGAATACCCCATTCTCCATCATTAACTGGAGACAATTTTGGTTGTCCCGACTGGAAGAGAGGGATGCTACTGGCTTTTTACTCTAGAGACGTTGCTAAATGCCTTTCAGTGCACAAGACAGTACCCACATCCACCAAAAAAAGAGTTATCTGGCCCCAAAAAACAGTAGTGTGGAGGCAGAGAAACTAACCCTTTGTTGTTGTTCAGTTGCTCAGGCCTGTCCTAACTCTGCCCCATGGCTGCAGCACGCCAGGCTTCCCTGTCCTTCATCTCCCGGAGCTTGCTCAAACTCATGTCTGTTGAGTCGATGAAGTCATGCAACCATCTCATCCTCTGTCGTCCCCTTCTCCTCCTGCCTTCAGTCTTTCCCAGCACCAGGGTCTTTTCTAATAAGTCACTTCTTCGTATCAGGTGGTCAAAGTATTGGAGTTTCAACTTCAGCATCAGTCCTTCCAATGAATATTCAGGATTGATTTCCTTTAGGATTGACTGGTTTGATCTCCTTGCAGTCCAAGGGACTCTCAAGAGCCTTCTCCAACGCCAGAGTTCAGAAGCATCAGTGATTTGGTGCTCAGCCTTCTTTATGGTCCAACTCTCACATCCATACATAACTACTGGGAAAACCATAGCTTTGACTGTATGGACCTTTGTCAGCAAACCAACCCTGTCTCACAGTAATCTTGCAGTATTGGTATAATCCTTATGAGAGAAAACTTTAACCCAGAGAGGTTATAGACTAATGCCACCTAACTAATAAATGGTAGAACCTAGTTTTAATTCATTATTGTTTTTGTTTTTGCAAATATTGGGACACATTACCATGTTAAGTGCTATAAGAGATAATAATTGGGAGTCTGTCTTGATGGAATTTACAAGATTCTGTATGTCATAAATAATTGTTATTTAAGACAGCATTGAACTGAACCTTGAAAAAGTAAGAGAAAGTGGTCTGCCATTAAGTTACTTAACATATCTGAGCTGTGGTTTCTTTATTTCCAAAGTAAGGATAATACTTACCTCTTAAGATTATAGAAATTAGATAGTGTTTATTGAAATACACAGTGTAATATCTGACTAGTGCTCTTTTTTTTCTTTATTAGGGGTTTAAAATTTAGTTGAAACTTTCTTTATAATTTTCTATCCCAGATTTTTCTTATGTAAAACAAAAACAGACTGGAAAATCCAGAATATTGAATTTCTCATGTATGACCTGCTATGATTTAAGTTTATGGACCAGAAATAGTCCATATTTTTAAAATTTTTTTAAAATTAAACATTTTTTTTTTGGCCATGCCACACTACTTGTGGGATTTCAGTTTCCCATTAGGGATTAAACCTGGGCATGGCAGTGAGATCCCAGAATTGTAACCACTAGGCTACCAGGGAACTCCCTCTTATTAACAATATTACATTAGTTTCAGGTGTACAAAATAGTGATTCCAAAAAAAAGTAGTATTTTTATAACTTAAACTCAATTTGAAGTTACTACAAAATAAAGCTATATTTCCCTCTGCTGTACAGTATATCCTTGTTTTTTGTCTGGTCCATGTTGTTGAGTGATGTTTTCTGTTTCTGAAATCATTTTCACCAGCATACCATCATTATGAAAGTTTCTATTATTACATGCTTTCCTTTAACTATAAAAATGAAGATCTTGTTTTGAACGGGATTAGAAAACTCCCCCCATTATTGTTTAGAGTTATTTTATAAGTTGATTCAAAAAGGTTTGAACATTTAAAACATTTATTATTTAGTTACCTGTGTTATACTTCGGCAAGTAATCACATCTGTACTAAGGAACTACCGTCGTTTCTGTGATGCTCGTTCAGTACCTTGTGTGTAACACAGCACATGGCTGTTTTATGGTCTGATTCCTCTCAGGCTTTTTGCTGGTAGCAGATGATCTTTGATAGTTGAAATGGCAGCCAGGTTGAATGCCTTTAGTTCCTCAAGTCTGTAAGGAATATGTGGTCCCAACTCTATAGTTTTCTTTTTACGTATCCCCACTAGAAGTGTGGTGTAATAGTTGTGAATTCTGATGGCTATTATTTCATAGGCAGTCCAGATTTTGGATCAGAATGGCCAGTCTAGCATGGTGATGGGTATTCATTAAAAGCCTCAGGATTGCGTCAGGCAGGAGGAATTTTCCTGTTGGAAAATGAAATTGTGGAGACTTAAATAGTTGTAGGAAAAAAATAACAGTTTTTTTCTCACTGTGTTTTTCTCTACTAAAAAGAATGACTGAAAACCCAATGTGCTATATGATATGGCACAAAAACAGTCACTTTTCGGTGAGCTCCTTGTATGTTCAGTTGCATTCTGTTCTCTTTCATCGCCACATATACAGGCATTCTGGAGATTGACTTTTCCCCTTAAATAGAGCTTGGTCTTCTCTTTGAACTTTGTGCAACCCTACAGTTACCCATATAATTTTTATCTTATCTGACTCCATCAGGGGCTGAAACAGATGGGAATACTGAGTTCTACGTCAGTACCATAATGAATATGCCCCAACTGTGAACTACTTGAATACCTCGCTCTCCTTGTCAGAGTCCTGGGACTTAAACCAAATAAAACCTAAAGGTGAATTAGAAGTGGAAGGTGACCCTGCAGTTTGGTGCTTTTACTGCGTATTTATGTTCAGCCTGGTTAGTGAGTAGTAACATTTTTAAAACTTTTAGTTCTGTTCTAACCACTGCCTCTTGATCATCACCATGTTCACAGGGCCTAGTACACAGTAGTTGCTTAGTAATATCTGTCAAATACACGCATGTGGTCAGTTGACCCTTGAACATCATGGATTTGAACTGCTTCAGTCCACTTATATGGGGATTTTTTCCCCAGTAAATATGTCCTACGTGATCCATGGTTGAGTGAATCTGTGGATGTGGAACTGTGTATGAAGGGCTGAGTCTAAAGTTACACTCGGATTTTCTACTATAGGAAGGATCTCAACCCCCTAACTCCTTGCATTGTTTAAGGGTCAACTGTATTATATCAGTAATACATGTATCCGTGTATGGTGAAATCCTGCATTCAGAACGCATGCTGAAGTTTATTTCTGTTATCCAGTTTACAGGTGGTATCAGAAAGTTATTGATTACCTGCTTTAATTTGAAGAAGGAAATACCAAAAAAAGAAGCTAAGTGTACATGTGCTTTTTAATTTCCTTATGTTTACACTGCACTCAGATTTTAATATAGCAATGGGAAACTCTTTTTTCAATAGATAATACGACACAAATATTATAAATTTTCTTTGTGGCAAGGTGTTCTTTCTGTTGTCCCCAAGTTGAACTACCTTCACTATTACCTTTGAGATTAGCATTTTTTAAGATAACCTGTTTTAAAACATCATTCCTATATTTATGTTCACATGTAAACTGTTAACACTTTTTATAGAAATGTATTAAATTTCATTCTGGACCTGGAAGATAAAAAGGTGATAGAGAAGTATTTTTACCTTACATTGTTTCCTCTAAGCAACCAAAAAGACTTTTTAAACCACCAGCTGTAATCCCACATAGATATATTTTTAACTTTTTCTTTAACGTTGTCACAGTACTAACTCGTCCGTAGTCAAGTCTGTCAATGCTTTCATAGGCCTTTCAAGTCTCTTTTATATAGTCTGGATACTCTGTGTTGGTTTATTTAAATTCCCCCCGTTTTTTTTTTTAGTTAAAAGTACACCTTATTCTTGAAATTGTGTGTGGGCCTACCAAGGAGAATAGCAGATTTGTTTAATGTTTTTTTCAAGGTATTTTGAAGATCATTTAAAATTTGAAAATACCTTATTTTAACTTTTGGGAATGTTATTTTACCCTGTTTTCTTAGAATAATTATATAACTTGACTTACGGTTTTGATAAGAAAACTTTTAAAAGCTAAAATAACAGCAAGTTTTCCCCTGAAGAGCTTAGTGATTCTTCTTTTGGAGAAATACAAACTCATTCTGACTAAATACCAGGTGCCTATTTGTAGTTGAAAGCATTGATGTAATTTAGTTCACATTTTCTCTGGAAAATTCCCAAGGGGTTTTAGTGTGTTGTTTTCTAGATTTTTTTTTTTTTTAAACCAGTAGATTCAGTTCTGTATGTCTGTGTGGATATTTTCTTTCTCTTTTTTTAAAGTCATTTGGCTCTTTTAAACTGTAAATTTTATCTTACTACTTGAAGCATTAGTCCAGTTACCATTATTGGTTTTGTTTGAGGGTTCCATTGGTTTGTATTTGTAATGAGTTTGACTTATTTTGATAGGTTTTATTTGTAGTGAAGTTAATGGCAGTGTATTTGTTGAAATCTTTCAGAATTTTCCCCACTTGTCACTTCAGTCCCATGTGACTTTACTGAGGGCTTAAGTTTTCTACATTGGTTTCCTTTCCTCCACACTAAGAATAGGAAAACCTGTTTAGTCTTAAGGATAAGCTTGTGGAGACCTAAGAAACTGTGGGAAAAAATGATAATTTACAGTAAGTTTGAGAGCGCCAGAGCTGTATGTAAATTGGTAGTCTGACTGGTCTTTCGCAAAGGACACATCTGTCGTGGGTACTGTCATTGTTCATCTTTAATTTGCCAATGGTGTGAACTGTATAAGTAAAATGTATTCTACGTGGCTTTTTTGTTTGTGCTAGACATTTGGCTTGAGAAAAAACTTGATAACCTAATAACCTTAGTCATCTCTTGTAGGGTATTATAGGCACTTTGATAATACAGTTTTTAAGTTAATTTTTGTGGCAGTGTTGGAGTGAAGAAATTTGAAACAACTAAGTAGGAAGGAAAGTTATGACCAACCTAGATAGCATATTAAAAAGCAGAGACATTACTTTGCCAACCAAGGTCCGTCTAGTCAAGGCTATGGTTTTTCCCGTGGTCATGTATGGATGTGCGAGTTGGACTGTGAAGAAAGCTGATCGCCGAAGAATTGATGCTTTTGAACTGTGGTGCTGGAGAAGACTCTTGAGAGTCCCTTGGACTGCAAGGAGATCCAACCAGTCCATTCTAAAGGAGATCAAATCCTGGGTGTTCATTGGAGGGTCTGATGCTGAAACTGAAACTGCAATACTTTGGCCACCTCATGCGACGAGTTGACTCACTGGAAAAGACTCTGATGCTGGGAAGGATTGGAGGTCGGGGGAGATGGGGACGACAGAGAATGAGATGGGTGGATGGCATCACCGACTCGATGGACATGAGTTTGAGTGAACTCTGGGAGTTGGTGATAGACAGGGAGGCCTGGTGTGCTGTGATTCATGGGGTCGCAAAGAGTCGGACATGACTGAGCGACTGAACTGAACTGAATTGAAAGTGTACTCTTTAGCTTGACATAGTTCTGTTATTACAGCAAATCTTGTAAACTTTTTTCTCGGCCAAAAATATCACTGGTTGCTGAAAATGTATCGTCCCACCTCCCCCAGGAAAAATACCAAGTTAACAAAGAGTCCTAAAGCGATAGTCTCAAGGCAGGTAGCAGTCAAATGGAAATCACAGTGAGCTTTGATGCTCTCTGGGGATGAATCTGAAACACCGTATCAAAGCCTGGTCTGAACCTTACTTGTTCCACACCCAGATAAATGATTGTACTTCGTGCCTAATCAGCTTTCACATTCCCAAGGGATGGATGGGGCGGTATTCCATGCTGGACCAGGAAGCTTGGATTACATACTTCTCATTCTTCAAGCCTTTAATTAACTGCCCTCCTCCTCTTGCAAAACAGACAAGACAGCCAGTTAGGTGGTAAGTAGGTATTGTATGCATTCCCCTCAACAAGTTTATCTTCTGGTATACATAGCCTTCTACACTAAGTGAAAAACCTTACTAAATATAATTTATTATGAGTGTATTTTTTTTTGTAATTAATAAGTGATAGGTGGAGTAAGGTAGAATTCCTTACTCAACTATCGACTGAAAACCCTCTATTGTTAATCTTACTGTATGCTATACTACCTTAGTACTGCTTTTGCTTTATTTATCTTAATACTCACCCTCTTAAATATAAATAAACATACTCATATACTTTTGTATGCATGCTGCTTTGTGTCAGAAAGATAGGTGGACTAGAAAAATCTTTGCTTGCCTAGATAAGCATCAAGGAAACTTGCCTCTGCTCAGTTCTCTGGGCTTCCCTGGTAGCTCAGCCGGTAAAGAATCTACCTGCAGTGCAGGAGACACTGGTTTGATTCCTGGGTCGAGAAGATTTGCTGGAGAAGGGACAGGCTACCCACTCCAGTATTCTTGGGCTTCCCTTGTGGCTCAACTGGTAAAGAATCTGCCTGCAATGCAGGAGACCTGGGTTTGATCCCTGGGTTGGGAAGATCCCCTGGAGAAGGGAATGGCTACCCACTCCAATATTCTGGCTTGGAGAATTGCACGGACTGTATAGTCCATGGGGTCGCAGAGTCAGACGCAACTGAGCGACTTTCACTTTTACTTTCCCTGGATGAAGGGGGGAAAAAGAATGATGCAGTAGTGATGACAATGATGATCACTTGTTTTTTGTTCAGTTGCTAAGTCATGGTTTCTTTGTGACCCCATGGACTGTAGCACTCCAGGCTCCTCTGCTCTTTACTATCTCCTGGAGTTTGCTCAGATTCATAGCTGTTGAGTCAGTGATACTATCTAACCATTTCATTCTCTCCCTCCCCCTTCTCCTTTTGCCTTAAGTCTTTCCCAACATCAGGTCTTTTCCAGTGAGTCAACTCTTGACATCAGGTGGCCATACTGTTGGAGCTTTAGCTTCAGCAACAGTCCTTCCGGTGAATATTCAGGGTCAATTTCCTTTAGAATTGACTAGCTTGATCTGATCATCTGATCATGCTAACAATAAAAACTTACCTGTGTTTTTAAACTTGCTGTATGCCTGGCACTATTCTAAGCAGTTTAAATTTATTCATTTAATCCTCACATACACCTTTAAGGTAGATAGTTAAAAATTCCATTTTATAAAATTGTTCACTGAGATACACAGAGGTTAAGTAACCTGCCCAAGATCATTCATCCAAAGTGTGGAGGAATGCAGGATTCTGATGTAGGCGCTCTCGTATCTGAGTCTAAATTCTAAGTCCCTACATTATTACTCTTTCTGAGCTTGCATGTAGATAACAGTGTGTAATATGAATGTGACTATCCATGTGATGTGAGAATTTCAAGCTAAGAAATTAAATTAAAAAAGGTAAACTTGAATTTTATACTTTAGTTTATGGGTTTCTAAGTACTTGAAAGTGCATATGGTGCTTCATGGGTTGTTCCTCAACCAGGAGACACTGGGCTTTAACAGAATAATAAGAAAAACACTATTAGTCTAAACTGTCTGAATGAAAGACAGACACTGAAGGAAATGAAAACTGTGATTATTGAAATGATAATAGCTGGGGGGAAAATATTAATAGCAAAAGTTAAATAGCAGTAGAAACAGGTAAAAGAATCATACATATATGGAAATGAATCTGAAGCTAGAGAGTCAGTGAAATTGGAGTCAAATGCAAAGACAATCTTAAGAGCATTCATAGAGAAAAAGTAAATTTATGTTTAAAGGCAGTAAATTAGATTGACAGTTGACTTCTCATCAGCAACAGTAGTGGTCAGAATAACATGTGTAAAGGACTGAAGGGAAAACACTGTCAGCCAAGAATTCTGTACTTAGCTAAGCTGTCATACAAGGCTAGGGACAAAATACAGACCTTGTGTTAACAGTGTATGTGTTAGCAGTCTTAACTGAGTGAAGGGTATATGGCATACTTCTGTTCTGTTTTAGTAGTTCTATAAATTATTTCAAAATTAAAATGAAAAAGAAAATCCACAATTTTAGAGAAGCAACTGAGAAGCTTACCACTTGTAGCTAAATATTTTAGAAGATGTCATTTCCAGATGGCGTTAGTGGTAAAGAGCCCACCTGCCAATGCAGGAGACAAAAGAGATGTGGGTTCCATCCCTGGGTCGGGAAGATCCTCTGGAGAAGGGCATGGTAACCCACTCCAGTATTCTTGTCTGGAGACCCTGATGGACAGAGGAGCCTGGCGGGCCACAGTTGAGTAACAAGACTTGGACACAGCTTGAGTGACTTAGCATGTACGCACTACTGAAAAAAAAAATCTTAAGCAGAAGAAGGAAGTTGAAAGGAAATATTGGGAGGCAAGAAAAAATAGTAATCTTAAAATTGGTAAATGTGGATAAATATTGGTAATCATCAATATTATTTACACTTACCTATGCTAAGCATAAGTACTTCATGTAATTCTCTCAACAACCATGTAGTATAGGCACTAATATTTTTCTTCAGTTTGAAAGAACTCATCCAGTTCCCAGCACAATGAATGGAAAAGGACCAAACCAAGTTACATCGCTGAAAAACTTGAGAATTCCACAAGTAAAGGGAAAATCTTTCAACTTCCCGGAGAAGGGAGAAATATATAACCAGGAAAGAAACAAAATTATGTCCCCAGACTTCTTAGCAGCTACTCTTGAAAGTAGTTAATAGTGAAACAGTGCCTTTAAAATCCTGAGGAAAAGATCCTTAACTTGGTATTCTGTATTTAACCAGTCAATTAGAAGTCAAATGCAAGCATTTAAAACATTTGTTTCTTCCCTGTACCCTTTCTTAAGAAGCTACTAGAATGTGTTGTTGTTTACTTGCCAAGTCGTGTCAGATTCTTTGCCACACCATGGACTGCAGCATGCCAGGCTGTCCTTCACTAGGGAGATAGTGAACTGGAATGTGTGATTTTTTATAAAATAAGCTGAGGAGGATGAAAAAAGGAAGAGGTGATTCTCAGAAAGAGGGCATCAAACTAGGAAAGGAAACCAAAGGAAATATGCCTTGAGAGCAGCTAGTAAAGATTGAAGCAAGAGGCTAGATAGTCATGTGACAAAATCAAAAGAAAATTTGACTCAGTACATCTACTCACACGTTCAGGTATTTGGAAATTACAGGTCTTGTACAGAGCTAATTAAAGTGTTTTGCAGTCCCTGGTGCCTCAGTGGTAAAGAATCCACTTGCCAGTGCAGGAGATGCGGGGTCAATCCTTGGGTCAGGAAGCTCCCCTGGGAGAAAATGAGAAGTGTTAGTTGCTCAGTCGTGTCTCTTTTGTGACTCCCTGAACTATAGCCTACCACGCCCCTCTGTCCATGGAATTTTCCAGGTAAGAATACCGGAGTGGTAGCCATTGCTACTCCAGGGGATCTTCCCTGCTTAAGGATCAAACCTGGATTTCCTTCCTGCATTGTAAGCAGATTCTTTACCATCTGAAGGAAATGGCAACCACTCCGGTATTCTTGCTTGGAAAATCCCACGGAGAGAGGAACCTGGTGGACTACAGTCCCTGGGGTCACAAAAGCGACATGACTTAGTGACTAAGCAGTTCTGGTGTATGTACATCGAAAAACCAAGCAAACACAAATTCTCAGGAGTTATTAACCACAGAAAAACTAATGATTATTCAAGAAAAATAGCTAATTCTAATGGATGACTTGTTTCAGCAGTGGCAGTTGTAGTAACAAACATTGATTACTGATTCAACCAAAAACTATTAATTATCAGTGTTGATAAGTGAAAGGGAGCTTGAGGGTAGGCAATGATTTAAAAAAGACATATTCTAATCTGTTTTAACAGAAAATCAGGTTAAATTATCTAAAAGTCAATAACAAGAATTAGCAGTTGTCATCTTATTCATAAATACCAGAAGAAACACCTTGATAACTTAAAGATGACTATGAACAGAGACGTACCTGCTAAGTCGCTTTAGTCACGTCCAACTCTTTGTGACCTCATGGACTGTAGCCTTTTCAGTCTGCTCTGTCCATGGGATTCTCCAGGCGAGAATACTGGAGTGAGCTGCCATTTCCTCCTTAATCGAGCTCATATCTCGTATGTCTCCTGCATTAGCCGGCAGGTTCTTTACCATGAGCACCACCTGGGAAGCCCAAAGAATTACATTAGAACATTTCCTAATGCCATGACTGTGAAAATGAAAGTACTAGTTGCTCAGTCGTGTCCTCCTTTTTGCAACCCCATAGCTGTAGTCCACTAGACTTCTCTGTCCATGGAATTCTCCAGGCAAGAATACTGGAGTGAGTAGAATTGTAATTCCCTTTTCCAGGGGGTCCTCCCAATCCAGGGATTGACCCAGGTCTCCCACGTCGCAAGCAAATTCTTTACCGTCTGAGCCACCAGGGAAGCCCATAAAGTGTTAGTCGCTATATGTCATATTTGCCATTTTAAACAGCTTTTTATTGCTTACCAATACTTTAAAAATCTTTGTGCTTGTACTAATTTTTTAGTAAGAGTAAGGTAATATGGATGTGCTCAGTCATGTCTGACTCTTTGCAACCCCATGGACTGTAGCCCACCAGGCTCCTCTGTCCATGGGATTTTCCAGACAAGAATACTGGAGTGGGTTGCCATTTCCTTCAGGGGATCGTCCCAGCCCAGGGGTCGAAGCCATATTTCCTGCATTGGCAGGTGGATTCTTTACAGCTGTGCCAGCTGGGAAGCCCTGAATAAGAGTAAAAATTTGTTTAAATATAAAAAAGAATTTTACAGTATGATTTTTAATTCCCTGAACTGCTGGTAGTGGGATAGAATTTGAGTATGTAGTGCTTGGTAAACCTTGTGTGACGATGCCACCCACCACGAAAGGTGACACAGACACAGATGTGGGGGAAAAGACAGCGAATTCAGAGCTACAGGTAACGTTAACAAGGAGACCGCGTGAGATGCTCTACCTAGACTCGGGAGAAAAGATAGCTTTCAATCCATGAGCTAATAATTGAGAACCTATTCTGTCACAGAATTGTTATTTCTAACTCTGTATCGCTAATGAAGGGTTTTAGGACAGTGGATGAAGAGATAGAAAAAAGAGAGAGAGAAACTGGAAAAAGGAAAGAAGGAGAGTAGCAGGAAAGGAAAAGGAGGATTTATTGTTAAAGCTGGAAAAGGGAGGCGTGGTATTTGTTCTCATACAAGGGTGAGAAGTGTGGGCGTTAGAGAAGGGAACAGTAGTTTGCTTATGTGTTACTCTGTTTGCATTGCAGACTCTGTCAGGTGTGAGCCAACATAAGAAACCCTCCTGTACATATGTATATGTTTGGGTTAAGTACTTGAGTTTTAATTAAGGGAAAAAGGAAGATGTCAGAAAGGAAAAGCCTGGGTAGACTGAAAATGCTACCTAACTATACCTATAAAATACTAATGTCCAAGATAATTTGTAAAAGTAAACCTAAATGAAACTATGTGGGATGATAGTTTTATTATCCTGGGAAAGGTAAAATAAACCAATTCATGATGAAAATTTGTCAGAAGTAAGATAAACCCCCTAATCTGTGATGAAAATTGACTTTTGACTTTTTGACTTTCAAGCTTTCATATGGAGAGTTCCCTGGCTGTCCAGTGGTTAGGACTCTGCACTTTCATCCAGATTTAGTCCCTGGTCAGGGAACTAAGATCCATAAATTACGCAGTGCAGCCAAAAAAGAAGAGCAGCTTTCTTAGGAAGGCTGTAAAAAAAGTTCAGAAAACAAAAGTGATGCAACAGAAAATACATAGGAAACATGTACAGTGAGAACTACAGTCTGTTGGATGTGCCATGTTAATGGACTGTTGTTGTTTAGTTGCTAAGTTGTGTCTGACTCCTTTGCAACCCTGTGAACTGCAGATGCAAGGTTCCTTTCTCTCTGGAATTTTCCAGGCAAGAATGCTGGAGTGGGTTTTGCTCTTTCCTCCTCCAGGAGATCCTCCCAACTTAGGGATGGAACCCATGCGTCCTCCATTGGCAGGCGGATACTTTACTGCTGAGCCACCAGGGAAGCCCCATGTTGATGGATTAGATACTCAGTATTGTTAAAATGTAAATTTCCAAATGTCAGGAAAAAAATGCAGTCCCAGTCAGATTCAGAGGATATTTTTTTTTTTTTGTAGACATTGACAAACTGATCCTCAAACGAGTGTGGAAATGTGAAGCATCTAGACAATCCAAAGTAATCTTGTAAAAGAAAACTTTGTAAGATTTATCACTACCTGACTTCAAGTCGTAGTGTAAAACTATAGCCGGCTTCCCAGGTGGCACTAAGGATAAAGAACCTGCCTGCCAATGCAGGAGGCATAAAACACGGGTTCGATCCTTGGGTCGGGAAGACTTCCCTGGAGGAGGGCATGGCAACCGACTCCAGTATTCTTGCCTGGAGAATCCCATGACTACAGTCCATGGGGTCGCAGAGAGTCAGACACGACTGAAGAGACTTAGCACTCGCATACACGTATCAGAAAGGCAGTCTGGTTCTGGTATAGGAATCCATCAATGTAATTAATAATAAGCCCAAAAATGGACCCAGACTTAACAGTTACTTGATTTTCAGTAAAAAGTACCAAATCAAGTCAGTAGGCCAAGGGTCCATCAGGAAATGAGCTGGAGCAATTTTATGGAGCATGTCAAAAAAAGGAATCATTGACCTTTACTTTGTACTACCACTAATTAAAAGAGGATGATAGACTGAAAAGTAAAAAATGAAAGTTGTGGGTAAAAAGATAACTGAAGAAAAGCTGTTTGGGGGAACATGCAAACATTTCTTAGAACACAGATCATAAACGATGAAATAGATAAACTAGACTTTATTAAAAAAACCTAAACTCTCTGAGACATGTTTTTTTCAAAACATGGAAAGACAAAGACCAGGAAAAAAATACTCACAATATGCTTGTCAGACAAAGGACTAGATCTAGAATATGGAACTAGCACAACTGAAGAAGACACAGAAATTTAAAAAATGGGCGAAAGATCTGATTATACCTAGCCAAAGAAGAAAACATATGAGTGGCTTGCTGTCACAGCAAGATAGTACTTCATACACAGGAGAATGACTGAAATGAACAAGATTAAGGACACAAAGTGTTGGTAGGAAGTGGAACAGTTGGAACTCTCATACATTGCTGGTACAAATGCAAGATAGTACAGCCGGATTGGAAAACAGTTTAAAGTTCAAACTGTTCTTAAAATAAATATGACTCAGTAGTTCTCTTTCTACATATTTACCCAGGAGAAATGAAAATTTCTGTTCATATGAATATTTGTATATATTAATTCACAGCAGCATTTCTAATAGCCAAAAAACTGGAAATAACAAACAGAAACAGTTACATTATGCTGTGTCTATACAGTGGAAGTCTATATGAATTAGCTAATAGAGGCATCATGGAAAATCTCAGAAACATGCTGAATGAAAAAAGCCAGATTTTGTTTTTAAGTACTATGTGATTACATTTACAAGAAACAGGGGGAAAGACTAACCTATAATCAGTCATTCTAAGAAGGAAAACTAAGCTTACTTCAGTTGTTGCCTGTGTCCCCAAGTGTGCCTCTTATAACTGAGTTCAGAGAACAGCGGCTTGATTTTGAACTTTAGCCACAGAAAAAGTCTGTGATAAGTACATAGTTTGAAAGCTCTTTTCAGAATGCCCCCCGCCCCCGGAAGAACTTTGTATCACAAGTCACTATCAAAAGAATGATTTTAGCTAGACTGAGACAGAGTTAGTGCTGGTGCAGCTGTGATATAGCTTTACTGAGAACTCAGACTTGGTCATTGATTAGTAGGTTCTGCATTTCTGTTGGAAACCTCTTTGGCATCTGGTAGAATTTCAGATCTTACTATCCCTCTCCCTGCCCAGACATCCCAAATTTTACCAGGTTGTTCAGAGTCTCTTAGTAAGGATGTTCATTTTTACTTGATTTTTTTTTTCTTTTTTTGCATTTCCATGACTCCAACAACTTGAAATTGTTCGTACTTGCTTCTTTTACTTATATATTTAAATTGTTATTTAAAGATATAATATGTAGACCATAAATGTACATTTAATACAAAATTATAAAGCAAGCACTTGAGTAACTACCACCTAGGTCAAGAGGTAGATTATCAGCATTCCAAGAGCCCTTGTGCATCGCTTCCTATTCTTAATCCCTGCCCTCAGCCATGGAGATAACCACTTTCCTGACTTGTATTATAATTTTCTAGCTTTACTTTTACACTTCCTTATGCATCTCTACACAAAATAGTTTAGTTGAAGTTTTGGTTTTTTTTGAACCTGTTTTTGAAATTCATATACATGAGGTCTTTCCATGTGCATTGTTTTGTCCTCAATAACATGGCGGTGAGAATTGACCAGTGTGTTGGATGAAGCTACCATTTATTGTAGTATTCTTTTGTATGAATGGAGTACATTTCATTTTTTTCAGTTTTTTATTGAGGTATAGTTGATTTACAATATTGTGCTAATTTCTACTGTACAGCTAAGTGATTCAGTTATAAACACGTATGTGTTTTTTATATTATTCTCCATTGTGGTTTATTTAGGATGTTTAGTTCCCTGTGCTATACAGTAAGACCTTGTTGTTTATCCTTTTTATATGTAAAAGTTTGCATCTTCTAACTCTAAAGTCCCAGTCCAGTCCTCCCCAACCCCCGCCCCTTTGCCAGCCACAAGCCTCTTCTCTTATGTCTGCGTCTTGCATCATAGGTATGTTCATGTGTGCAGTATTTTCGGTTCCACATATAAGTGATAGCATACGGTATTTGTCTTTCTCTTTTTGATTTACTTCACTTAGTTTGATAATCTAGTTGTGTCCGTGTTGCTGCAAATTGCATTATTTTGTTCTTGTTTTTTATGTCTGTAGTATTCCATTGTATTCCATTGTACCACATCATCTTTACCCATTCATCTCTTGATGGAAATTTGGGTTGTTTTCATGTCTTGTCTTTTGGAAATAGTGCAGCTATAAATAAACATGGGAGTGCATGTGTCTTTTTTAATTAATAGATTTTTAATAGATTTTTCAGGTATATGTGCAGGAGTGGGATTGCTAGATTATATGGTAATTCTATTTTTAGTTTTCTGAGAAACTTTTGTACTGTTTTCCATAGTGGCTGTACTAATTTACATCCTTCCTACAGTGTAGGAGGGTTGCCTTTTCTTTATACCCTCTCCATTGTTTGTAGACTTCTTAATGATGGCCATTCTGACTGGTGTGAGGTGGTACTTCATTGTAGTTTTGGTTTGCATTTCTCTAATAATAGCAATGTTGAGCATCTTTTCATGTACTTATTTCATGTACCTGTATTTCTTCTTTGGAGACATGTCTCTTTAATCTTCTGCTCATCTTTTGATTAAGCTGTTTCTGTTGTTGTTGAGTTGTATGAGCTGTAGTGTATTTTGGACATTAAGGCCTTGTGGGTCGCGTTGTTTGCAAATATTTTTTCCCAGTCTGTAGATTGTCTCAGTTCTTTAAAAAAATTTTTTTATTCTTTTTTTTTTTTGGTGTGGTCGGAAATGTAGACTTTTAGGTTGTTTCCTAAAATTACACGTTATTTTTGTTACTTCATTGTACTGTTTGCTATTTTAATTTTGATAGTAAATAAGAGCATCTTATGTCAGTATAACTCTTTGTAATAGATGCACTACCCTTATGTACATCCTAATTTAGCCCTCATTTCAGACCTGTGACATGGGCAGTGCAGCATTCCATTTTTATAACTAACAGAGCTTGTCAGTTCCTCAGGCTAACATTGTGAAAAATTAAGATAGTATTAACAATTGCCACCATTCTTTTATTTCAAAGTCTAAATTCTAAATTTTATCCAATTCTGTTTCACACAAACTATGCATGCTCTGTACCTCAACTGAGTTAAAGTATTTCACAAAAAAAGGAAAAGAAATTACTTGGTTAGAGGTGTGCCTCGTTGCCTTGTTTTTTGTATTTTTTTTCGAGTCATGGCTTTCCTGTTTCTTTGGAAGTTGACCTGAAAAGTTTTGCTTTATTGTGTGTAGGATGTTGGGACATAAATTCTTTAAATTGTCAGCAGTGAAACTGTTCACACAAGTATGAAGCTTATATCTGCAGCGTTTGATTTAGGTGTAGAAAGGGAGGGGGAGGGGAAGGGGCTGAGAAGGTTATATTTTTGGCCAGAGCATACTGCTACTACTTCTGTACTTTTTTACTCAACGCCAGTCTCTGAAAGTCGAGAGACGGAGCTTTTAATGCAGGGAAGCTCTGCAAATCACTCAGTAGCCTGACAGTTCACATAAGCTTTGCTAAAATCTTCTGTCTAATGAAACTGTGGTTTGTGAAATGCTCTGGTGCTGTAGTCCAGTTTGACCCCTCATTTATGTGTGGAATCTGCTGAGTTGTGTTTAAAGCCAAGTTTAGTTGTTGATGTTGCAAAGTGACACTTCGTTTGTTATCTTAAGGTATTAAAAGTAAGGTTTTCAGTGTGGATGTGATTTAAGCAACGCTGAGCTCAGGAAGTGAAATTAACTGTGAGTATGTTTATTATTAGTGTCTGTGAAAATTTTTGTGACAAATTCAGTACTTCTCTAAAGGTGTTATGTATAAATGTGTTTTAAGTATGTACACATTTGTAAAAAAATTCTAAAAAGAAATTTTGTTTAGAAAAACAAGAAGATGGAAAGCATGTTGGTATGATATTCCAAGGCGTGTTTGAAACATTTTCAGACATCAGTGTTTACTTAACAAATAAAAACCTGTGGAGCTGCAAACATCCCCTTGGTTTGAAAATGTATTTCATTCTGTTTTCTAGGTGATACACCTGTATCTTTTCTGTCTTTTCTCCAGAAATACAAATTATTATACTTTAAGCAGTCATTCTTCAACTGAACATTAAGAAATACTGTGAATATCACTTTCAAAGTAGTACATGTAGTGGGAAAATGTGTATTTTAAAATTTTCCAAATAAGGAATAGCTTTACTCTAGGAAGGAAATTTGAATTTGTGGAAATGTGGATTTCTAAATAGGGAAGTCACTGATTAATGTTAAGTGTTAAACAGAAGGAACATTTACTTTAGTTAAAAAGTGAAGAAAATAAAACACCTTCCATTGTAAAATTAATATTTGACAGTGGTTTCTGGCAAAGATAAATTATAAGTAAAAAGGGTGTTGCCTGGCATTGTATGTAGATGAGAAAATATGATAGAATAGATCATATAATAGATTTTAAAACCTCAGATTTCAAATCCAGTAGAGTTGAAACATCAGAGTAACTCAGTGTTTGTATGTGCTACAGTAGCAGTGGTGAGCATAAGGAATTTCAGTGTCAAACAAAGCATTGTTTGTTTTCATAGAATTGGTTAAAAGAGATTTCACAGTAAGTTTTTAATGGCCAAGATCTTTGATTCAGGGTGGAATTAAGCTTGTCAAGTAAATAGTAGCTGAAATAATGTTCGTGATGTTGTAAATATAACCCTTTGCTCTAATACTCTTGCTGTGGAAATAAATGAAACATACTTTTCTTTTGAGCTTACAAACCTTCATAGTATTTACTCGCTTCATTGGACAGAGCCAGTTGTAAGACTGCTACTTCTTTGTTTCAGAGTTTGGGTGAGCTGAGGAAAGTTCATCTCTCCTTGAAAATACATTCCAGTTGCTGAATTTTAACTGTGGTGATAGTGTACGTTTTCTTCCTTCTTAAGATTTAATGTGTCATTTGCCTATAATATGTTAGAAGGCACGTCCTTCGGACGGTGTAGAATGAGGGTCACAAATTCATGCCTTGTTGTGGCCTGCGTTTGTGCCATTGAACATGTATGCATTAATCTTCATTGAAGATCTTCTATGCAAATGTAAAAATATCTGTCATTTATGTCTTCCTGGTTTAGAGTATGGCTTTGGGAAAAGCTTTTATAGTCACAAAACAGAATGCTTTGTGAAGGCAAGGATTACTGTTTCCTTTCAGTTCCTATGTTACTAATACCTGACAGTCAGAAAGTACTTAAATATTTTTTTGTTGAGTGACTTATCAGTTTAAAGTCTTGATTTTTTTTCAGTGTTTACTTTTTTTGAAGTGTTCTTAATTTTATCAGATTTAAGAAATAAAAGCTTCTAAGGATAAATAAAGTAACTTGTTTTCTTTCCTTTTTTCTTTTTCTAGACCACCTGTTGAGGCCCTGAGTCAAGACAACAATTTTTATACCTTTCCTGGTGGTTCAGAAACAGGTCTCTTTAGAACCAGAAACAAAGAAAGGAAATAATCTGACCTTTTCTTTATTAGATTGACTGTAAAAGATACTTGACTTCCAGGAACAAGCACAGAGAAATAATAAAGTTATTATTTTGGCATCATTGGACATTTATCACATTGAGAAGCGTGCTTTGTGAAGCTTCCCGAGTTGAGATTTGGAAACTTCATTGGTGCTCATTTATAACTTGGACTATCAGCATGAGTGAATTCTGGTTGTGTTTCAACTGCTGTATCGCGGAACAGCCTCAACCTGTAAGTATGAAGTGATACACATACAAATTGGGTGGGGTACTTGTCATGCATACTGTTGATTCTCAGGTTAAGAACCAGGATTCCAGTAGTGATTGCAGGGCAGTTCCAAGGCCTGTCAGTGAAATTCTAAACATCTGGTTAAAGAAAGAAAAAAATAAGTTTGTATTTGAGTAAATGCTATATGTGAAGAACTGTGCTAGACTACCCTACGTGACTGAGAAGGTTGTAGAGCAACTTCTGGTGGACCCGTGAGAGGAGAGGGAGACAGAGCCAACTCAGCTTTGGAAATCAGTGGGTGGAAGATGGCGAGCCGGGATTTCCCATCTCCTTTTCCTCACAGCAGTTCTCTGGGGAAGATGCCATTATCCTTATTTCTCTGTAGACAGAGGTTCGGGTTTTTTTGCCCTGAGTGGATAGTGAGTAGTCTGCGCTGACCATTTCTTGGTGCCTGCCTCACCGTTGTCCCATGTAGCCTATGCACATTTTGTTACCTCTGCCAAAATTCTGCCCTCCCCTCCAGTTTTCTCTTCATCTTTCAAGATGCCTGTATCAAATGTCAACTCTGAAATCTTCCCCAGCTTTCTCCTGACTTAGGGGAAAGTACCTCATCAGTATTTCCACCAGCTCTTTTAGCTCATTTTTCGATGGTAGGATGGAGCTGCTTGCCTAATATCTACTGTAGTCTCTTTAGGGGCCCTGACCATGTTTACTTTGTATCTTCAGGATCACATCTAATACCCTGGAGAATGTGGTTATACATGCTAGCTGGTTTGCTGGCTGAATGGCTGAATAAATAAATTTCTATTGTATTCTGTTTGGCTTAACATTTGTAATAATTTAAAAGGAAGATTGAGGTGTAATCTTAAGGTCTCCTCAGATCTTTTCTGAGCCTTTCCCTGGTCATACATACACAGTCACTTTTTAATTTTTCTTGTATATACAGTTGTTTCTGAATGTCCTAGTCTTTAATGTCTGGCTCTGGAAAAGGGAAAATATGAAAAAGTGAGGGCAGGGAGAAGAAGAAAGGGCACTGGCTTTTTAAATCCTCTGGAAGTCACTTCAACCAGAGGAGGAGGGGCTTGCAACAGTTGGGGAGTTGCACACCAACAGTGGCAGCCCATCTGCTGGTCTGCTCCGCTGTGATCAGAAGTGGAGATGTTTGGAGGACAGGCTCCTTTTTGCCCACCCTGGCTCCCCAGAGGTTGTGTGCACGATGTGCAAAGACCGCAGCTATGGGAAGAGGGGAGCCCTGCTCTGCTCCTCTGCTGAGAGCTGACACTGACTAAAACTAGCTTCTATTTACCTTTCAAGTTTCCCCTGGAAGTTGCAAGCCTTAAAGAGACTCCAGAGTTCCAGAATAGATACAGCAGACAGATAATGCCTGTACAGTGGTGGTGGGGATACAGATTCCTACTGTTAACTGTTCCACCATCTTCCCTTTTACTACTTTTGTAACACTGGTTTTTACATTTAGTTCTTTGATCCATGAAGTATGGAGAGTTGCTTTGTGTGGCATGAGGTAGGGGTCTGACTATTCTTTCATGTTAAGTCGGCTATCTAAAAATAGTTTGTTAAATAGCCAGTCTTTTTATTAGTGATATGAATTGTCACCTTTATTATATACTACATTTTCATATATTTAAAGAGACTGCTCTTAAAATCTGTTCTTTTGGTTACATATGTTTACACCTGTGCCATTGCACCTGCTGCCGTTACTTAGTACGTAGCTCTTCTTTTTAAACTATTTTGATAAGTCTTATTTTTAAGCTGGATTGTTACTACCTGGGTTTTTACTGCATTATCTTCTGTATTTTTTTCTTTGAATGAGATGCATCATGCATCTTTTAAATCATTTAGGTGTTCACTTTAGAATTGCATTGAATCTAGATGTAATTGGATGAGAATTGACATCTTTCAAATTTTGAGTAATTGAGAAGCATAGCATACATCTTCATTTGTAGAGACCTTTTCATGTTCTTTTAGTAAGTTAAAATTTTCATTATGTAAGCTTTGCATATTTCTTGCTCAGTTTTTTTTAGATTTTTTAAAATGAATTTTTGTTGCTATTCTGAATGAAATTGTTTTGCTATTACATTTCCTAGTGGATTTTTTTTCTTACTATTCTGTAAGCAATTAATAATTTTTATACACCAGTTTTTTATCTGGATGCCATACTGAACACTTTATACTTCTTAAACTTCTCCATATAGTGACATTTTGTCTTAATTCTCATATGTAAACTTTTTTTCCCTATTGAAATCTTTCTGCATTGTTTAAGACCTCCAATATAATGTTGAATAGTGTCAGTGATGGCTGAACATTCTTGCTTCTCCTGACTTTTAATGAGAAAGGTTCAAATTTACTTAAGCATAAAATGAATATTTATTTCAGTAACCATGTTTTCCTGTGCATTTGTTATTGTGTATAATTTATACCAATGATTGCATTTTCAACAGTTTTGAAAGATTTTAGAACACTTGAATCCTATCACCATACTGTTTTTAGTATGCCTTGTAATTTTTGTTGAAAGTCATTTGTGATAATATGCTGAGTAAGAGAAACTGAGAGAAATAGGCCTGTAGTATGAGTTTTTATGTTATCTGTGTGGGGATTAGGCTTTCCTTATCCTTTGCTGTAGTTGTAGGCGACCCAGGGTAACATTTTCTGTGATGTCCTTGTTTTTGTGCCCTGTTGTCTTTGGTTTCCCTAGGACTTCTCTCTGAGTAAGGTCTGAGAGGTCCAGATCTTTCCATTGTATTTCCCTGTCTTTTCAAACAGGAGCATTGTTGATGTATTGGTGAGATGTTGGAGACGAGGAAGCTTGATATACTGCTGTGGTTAGGTTTCAATCTTTCAGTGAGCCTGTGCCCCCTGGACTGTGACCTACACAAGTGCTTCTCAGTTTTGTTTCAGTTTTTTTTTTTAACTCCTTACTTGAGACAGGCTAGAGGAGGCTGCAGTTGGATGTTTCTCTTCCCCAAAGTTGGTTAGTATCCGATATAACCCCAGTCAATTAGGAACTGGCAAAATAGGTTTCTTTTGAGGGGAGGCTTTGTTAAGAAGAACAGACAAATTTCCATAGTGCCAGATTGCAGAAGGGTATTATAAATTGGGCTTCCCTGGCGGCTCAGTGGTAGAGAACCTGCCTGCCCATGCAAGAGACATGGGTTTGATCCCCGGTGCAGGAAGATCCCCTGAAGAAGGAATGGCAACTCCCTCTAATATTCTTGCCAGGAAGAGTTCCCATGGACAGAAGAGCTTGGCGGGCTACAGTCCGTGGGGTTGTGAAGAGTTGGACACGACTGAAGTCGTTGAGTGAACAGCAACAACAATTGTAAATTGCTGTGAGAATCCTACCTGGGGCCTGTGTGTGGCAGTGGTCTGCTGCTGCTGCTAAGTCACTTCAGTCGTGTCTGACTGTGTGACCCCATAGACGGCAGCCCACCAGGCTCCCCCGTCCCTGGGATTCTCCAGGCAAGAACACTGGAGTGGGTTGCCATTTCCTTCTCCAATGTGTGAAAGTGAAGTCGCTCAGTCGTGTCTGACTCATAGCGACCCCGTGGACTGCAGCCTACCAGGCTCCTCCGTCCATGGGATTTTCTAGGCAAGAGTACTGGAGTGGGGCAGTGGTCTAGGTGTGGTTTTTTTGGTGTGGTCTGAGTCAGAAAGAGTTCAGGCAAAGTATCAAAGCTCTCCTGATCTCCTTTAGTTCACTGAGAATATAGAGATTGGATTGGGTGAAGTATTAGTTACCTAAAATGATACAAGTTAGCCTAAACCATAGTGGCTTAAAACAGACTTTTATTATCTCACAGATTCACTTAGTTAGTCGCTCAGTCTTATCTGACTCTTTGCTACCCCATGAACTGCAGCCTGCCAGGCTCCTCTGTCCATGGGATTTCCTAGGCAAAAATACTGAAGTGGGTTACTAGTTCCTTGTCCATAACTAAGATGATGCAAGTTAACCTAAACAAACCATGGTGGTTTAAAACAGACTTCTATTTTCTCACAGATTCTGTGGGTCAGGAATCCAGGCAGTGTGCAACCAAGTCCTCTGACTTAAGATATCTTTGAGGTGACAGTTAAGGTGTCAGCTGAGGCCATAATTACCTCAGGGTTCAGTGCAGAGTGGACCTGCTTTCTGGGTTACTGGAGCAGTTATTGGCGGGGTTTAGTTCCTCTCTGAATCCTAACAACAGTCTCCCTCAGTTTGTCGCCACACTGGTCTCCGTAGAACAGCTCACAGCATGGTTGACTGGCTTCCGTTAGTGTGAGGAAGAGGGCAGGCAAGATGGACGTCAGAATCTTTGTGACTTGCCACCACTTTTTGCTGTACTCTGGCCCATAGAATTAACTCGCCAAATCTAGTTCACACCCAAGGGAGGGGAGTGTACAAAGACATGAATTCCAGGAGACAGGGATCATTGGGACCAACTTCACAGGCTGCCTACCACAGATTCTCTCCAGGGCCCCTCCCAGCACTGACATTCTGTGAATACTTCCCTCTCTCTCCCCCAGAAAGAGGCCACGCATTCCGTTTCCAGCCCCAACTTCAGAGACTCTCAGTCAAGTGCCTGGATAGCTGTGACACATTCTTTAACTGTAGCTAGCCAACATGAGGAGAAGGCAATGGCACCTCACTCCAGTACTTTTGCCTGGAAAATCCCATGGGCGGAGGAGCCTGGTAGGCTGCAGTCCATGGGGTCGCTAGGAATCGGACACGATTGAGCAACTTCATTTTCACTTTTCACCTTCATGCATTGGAGAAGGAAATGGCAACCCACTCCAGTGTTCTTGCCTGGAGAATCCCAGGGATGGGGGAGCCTGGTGGGCTGCCGTCTATGGGGTCACACAGAGTCGGACACAACTGAAGCGACTTAGCAGCAGCAGCCAACATGAAAAACGTAGTCAAAGAGGAAAATCATCTTATCTAAAAGAGTTAGACTGTGAAAAGAAGATGTTGAATTTGTTCTGTTTCAGTGGCATAGCTCCCATTACAGTACTCTCTGGGTAGACAAAATACCCTTTTAGAGGAGACAGAAGATAGGCCTGTCTCTGTTCAGATAACATCAGAACCAAACACACTGAACCAACGTATAGTGTTGGAGCTTATTTTAAAATGTCTACCTTTCCCTCCCCTTTGCTGGAGAAGAAGGAGATTTTTCTCTGGTTTTCACTTTGAGAACATGGTAGAGTTCCTGGAGGTGAAACTAACAGGAGTGTGGGGGCCCTGCTAAGACAGGCCCTCCTGAACTCTCCAGCTGCCCACGCTCATCGTCCAGGAAGTCCTCAGTTACGATTGCAGGTTGGCCTGCACTAGTTCTGCACGGCCTGGAGGTTTCCACTCCAGTCCATGGTGACTTTCTGCACTGGCATGTCTCTCCAGTTCTGGAGGCAACGGTTTGTTCTGTGATCTCAGTTTTCTAAAGGACCTGAGAATTGTTGATTTTCAGTTCAGCTTTTTGATCGTGTGGATTGGCACGACATCTTCTAAGCCCCTTACATGTCAGACAGGAAACCACAAGTTCTATTTCCATATTTTTTAAGGTTATTTGTTTATTGCCAGCATTCATAATGCATATAACATTCTGTTTTACAGGTATACTCAAACTGGAAAGGCATAGATTGGGAATTTAAAGAGTGGTGAGCGTAAGACTTTAGAATTATAAGTACAGGACATTAGAAATACATTTTCTGATACACAAAGTGTTTGCAGTTTGAGTGTTTCTGTGCATATATAACATGTCTGTATTGTGTTATTGTTTAATAATACATAATTGTATGAAATATTCCACATTTTTGACTTGCTGAAAAAAATGGCACAACACTTCATGGGGCCACATGGTCACTCTAGTGGAAAAACAGCTGGCTTGTTGGCATTAGGAAAAAAACACTTAAAGGATGCGTTAATCAGCCTGCAAAAGCATACCTTGCAGCTCTAGTAGACAGTATCAAGAGTGCCTTATTTGAAAGCTGCTTGGTCATCTCTACAGCTTCCTGAAGTCTGTACCAAAATCGAGTGCTGTGTGCCAGCTCTCCCACTCCGTCACCGCCCCTGCTCTTGTGCATGCCATGTGTGGAAAAGGAACAGCTAGTATTGGGAAGAACTTAGAATGCATTTTTCTCAGTAGTAGCATAAGAATCATACTTTTCCTTCCTACTCTTTAGTTTTAGCACACTATAGTACAGAATAAAATAGAGTCCAAATTTTTTGAGCCATGGTAATCTAAACCTTTAAAATTGGCTGTAGTGTAAATGCTGCTGTTGTTGCTGCTACATATATGCTAAGGTAGGAATCTTTAAATTAAATGGTTGCTGTTTTGCACCTTAATTTTTTAATAAACAAGATCTATCAGCTGTTTACAGGAATTTAGTGAATTTTTACCTACTTCCTATTGTGCATTGGAGTGCTAGTGGAATTTTTCACCAGCTTTTTTTTGAGTTATAATTGGTATACCCAAAAAACTGTGCATAATTAACGTATTCTATCTGTTGAGTTTGCATGTATGTATGCACATGCTGCCATCACCGCAGTTAAGGTAATAAACTTCTGAGTTATCCTCAGAAACAATAAATATTGATTTACAGCCTCCCCCCTTTCTATTCACATTACGTATTTTCCCTGTATAGTGTTTCCCCACATGATACTGATGTTTTGTGGTTGTGTTTATCTCTGAAGTGTGTTGCTTTATTTAAACACCTATGCCAGCCATCATATATTAACACTGATATTTCTCCAGCAAGCCAGGTTCTGGTGAAGTAACAGTGAGCAAAACAGACATTATGACTTCATTCACTGTCATTCTAGTGGAGGAGATACCTAGTGAATCAGTAGGTGTCTGTGATGTCAGGTAATGGTAAATGTTCTGTGGAAAAAGAAAGCAGAAAAAAAGAGAAGGGGAAATGGGGGAGGGATTAAGAGTGTACAGGAAAGACCTCTTTGATGAAATGGTATTTAAGCTACGATTTAAGGCACACAGGTAGGGAAGAGCGTTTCAGCCTGAGGGACTTGAGAGTACGAGAGTTCTGGAAGTTGTAAGGGTTGTATGTATGAGAGGAATATCAAAGAGGGCAGAGTGGCTGTGAGCCAAGGCCGCAGTGGTGGGAAATGAGGTCAGAGATAGTGAAGGGCCGGGTCATGTATGGCCTTCCAGGCCATGGAAAGACTGATTTTTACACGTTGGAAATGGGAAATCATTGAATGGTTTTGTTCTTTAAGTGAAGCGTGTGTGCTTGTCTCAGTGGTTTGACTGTTACTGTGTGCCCAGGCTGAGAGGTAGCACTGCCTGACCAAACTGCATCCTGTGGGCAGTGAGTTACCTTCTCCTTCCTGCCCTTGCAGCCGGTGAGTCCTCCTCTCCCGTCTGCAGGCGTGTGCGTAGCATGTTCTGAAATAAGATTGCTTGTTTCCTGCATTAACTTTTCTTACTTCCACTTTCATTGTTGTTTTGATGTGCAGTTCTAATCCATAATAGTACGGGTTGTGTATGTGAGTGATGAAGTGATTACTGCCATTTAAAAAAGAAAAAATGAAGGGCACTGTTCTCCATCTATTAGAGAGTCTACGGTTTCTTCAAGGGAAATAGGTGAAGAGTTGGAGGGAGATGGGAAGGGTCAGTAGACAGAGGTTGCTTGTAGACCTTAGACTGAGAGGAAGAGCCAATAATAGTTCAATGAAGGGTGGCTAGAGGAAGCTCTCGGTAAGGGCATTCTAGAAGTTCAGAGGATTTATGCCAGGCAAGAGTGTTTGCTCAAGTGTGATGCATCCCCATCAATACTGTGTGATGATGAGATGATTCATGTAGAACTTCCTTTTTCAGGAATCACATTCCCACACACCCTAAATGAGGTGTGAATTTGATTGATATGGTGTCATTTTTCCCTTTTCTGAAAATGCAAATATGCGTGCTTTTAATTTGTTTAACTAAAAATCTTATTATATAACAATAGTCCTCTCAAACCATTTAACAGATGAAGTTATATAAATGAAAATTAAAAATCACCCTTATCAGTAGAGAAATGAAAAATATTCCTACTTTGTAGAAAGGTAGTGCAGAGGACTGATTCAAATGTCTTAACCATATGCTAAACCTGGAAATGAGGCAAGATTATCTTACTCACTGGAACTGCCTGTCCTGTCTCAGGAGTAGCTTCTGGATTTCCTCCTAGAGACAGTAAGCTGCTCTCAGATATGGTGGATGGTACTCCCTGTGTACTTTCATATACCTGTGGGCAAAGTGTGGATTTATGTACATGAACTTTGAAGACAAACTAGAAAGGCTCTTGGCATGAGGTGCTCCTGTCCTGTTTTGTGCCTAGAGCACAGTCAGGAAGTGCTTAGTTCGTGTCCCTAGCATTCCATGTGAATACCAGCTGGAGAAGTGCAGGAGTGGTGGCGGGTGAGAGGTGGGAGTAGCGTGGTAGTAGAAGGCCATTTTTCTTAGAAACTAGAAGGCTTTTATGTTTGTTGATGTCAGAAAGGAAACTGTTTTCTTTAATGCTTTTATTAAGTTGATCTTGATTTGATTTCAGTTGGAGTTTTTTAATATGTACATGAAAGTAGAGTAAGCTATTCCTTAGCAAGCCATGAGGTTGCTGCCATTTATCATTTCTTAAAAAGTGATGTCAGCAAAAATAATAATTCAAAAGTAGACGGTAGTATGCTCAACCTCATGCACTCACCTTCAGCAACATCAATTCTTATCTGATCAGTGCATCTCCTTTGCCTTTTTTATATTTTGAAGTCAAATTCCAAGCATTATTTCATTTTATCTATAAATACCTATAGTTTTTATCTCTTGAGATAATGACTGTTATTTCACATAACCACAGTACCATTATCATACCAAAAAATACTTTAAAAGTTTCTTTTACTTATAAATGTACTATATAATAAATAGTTATAAAACAATTGTATTAGGAATCAAATATTACCCAAGTCAAAAAGTGGAGCATTGCCAACCCCCCCGGAAGCCCCCTAGCATTCTCATTTACATCTCTTCTCCAACACCTGGAGGCGCTGCTGCCCTGCTTCTTATGGGAATCATTTCCTTACTGTGTTTTATGATTTTACCATTTGTGTGGGCCCTGAACACTATAGTTGGTTTACCTGTTTTAACTTTAAATGAGTGGTGTTGCACTGGATATAACTGTGTTTTCTTCTTTAATTCAATATTAAATTTAAAAGACTAATCTCATGTGAAGAGTTGACTCACTGGCAAAGACTTGGATGCTGGGAAGGATTGAGGGTGGGAGGAGAAGGGGACGACAGAGAATGAGATGGCTGGAGGCATCACCGACTCGATGGACATGAGTTTGAGTGAACTCCGGGAGTTGGTGATGGACAGGGAGGCCTGGCGTGCTGTGATTCATGGGGTCGCAAAGAGTCGGTCACAACTGAGCGACTGAACTATCTAGCTAACTAATCTGTATTGAGGCCATTAGCTGAACTTAATTTCCTCTTCTCTAGAGTGTTCTGTTGTATGACTACACCATGTGCATCCATATAGTCCTTTTGAAATTCTGAATTGTTACCAATACAGGGGTATTATAAATGATGCTCTTTTGGGCCTTTGTGAATGTGTTGCCTGGTGAACACATGCTAAAAGTTTCTCTAGAGTTTAAGGGGTGAAGTTACTGTTTCTAAAGTCTTAAGGACACTAGCTTTTACCATGTAAGACACAGTTGTTTTAAATGTTATTGTTGTTAATTCAAGTTGCTAAGTCATGTCCAGCTCTTTGTGACACTATGGACTGCAGCATGCCAGCATCCCTGTCCTTCACTATCTCCCAGAGTTTGCTCAAATTCACGTCGATTGAGTCAGTGATGCCATCCAACTATCTCATCCTCTGTCGCCCCCTTCTCTTCCTGACGTCAATCTTCCCATATCAGGATATTTTCCAATGAGTTGGCTGTTTGCATCAGTTAGTCAAAGGATTGGAGCTTCAACTTTAGCATCAGTCCTTCCAATGAATATATTCAGGGTTGATTTCCTTTCGGATTGACTGGTTTGATCTCCTTGCAGTTCATGGAATTCTCAAGAGTGTTCTCCAGCACAGTTGAAAAGCTTGAATTCTTTGACACTCAGCCTTCTTTATGGTCCAACTCACGCATCTGTATGTGACTACTGGAAAAACCAAAGCTTGGACTATGCAGACCTTTGTCACCAGAGTGATTTTAATATGCTCTCTAGGTTTGTCATAGCTTTCCTTCCAAAGAGCAAGCATCTTTTAATTTCATGGCTGCAGTCAACTTCCTCAGTGATTTTGGAGCCCAAGAAAAGAAAATCTGCCACTGTTTCTACTTTTTTCCTATCTGTTTGTGTTAAAGTGATGGGACCAGATGTCATGGTCTTTGTTTTTTGAATGTTGAGTTTTAAGCCGGCTTTTTCACTTCTCTTTCACCCTCATCAAGAGGCTCTTTAGTTCCTCTTCACTTTTTGCTAGTAGAGTGGTATTATCTGCATTTCTGAGGTGGTTAATATTTCTCCTGGTAATCTTAATTCAAGTTTCTGATTTATCCAGCCTGGTATTTTGCATGATGTACCCTGCATATAAAGTTAAATAAGCGGGGTGTAACATATGACCTTGACGTACTCCTTTCCCCATTTTGGAAACAGTCTGTTCTATGTCTGGTTCTAACTTGCTTCTTGTCCTGCATACAGATTTCTCAGGAGACAGGTGAGGTGGTCTTATAATTCCATCTCTTTAAGGATTTTCCAGTTTGTTGTGATCGACTCAGTCAAAGGCTTTAGTGTAGTCCGTGAAGCAGAAGTAGGTGTTTTTTGGGAATTCCTTTGCTTTCTCTGTGATACCCAGCGGATGTTGGCAATTTGATTTCTGGTTCCTCTGCCTTTTCTAAATGCAGCTTGTATATCTGAAAGTTCTTAGTTCATGTATTGTTGAAGCCTAGCTTGAAGGATTTTGAGCATTACCTTGCTAACGTGTGAAGTGACTGCAGTTGTACAGTAGTTTGAATATTCTTTGGCATTCCCTTTCTTTGGGACTTGGATGAAAACAACCCTTTTCCAGTCCCGTGGAAAACGCCAATGCTGAGTTTTCCAAATTTGCTGGCATATTGAGTGCAGCATTTTAACAGCATCATCTTTTAGAATTTGAAATAGCTCAGCTGGAATTCCATCATCTCCACTAGCTTTGAATATAGTGTGGTTCCTAAGGCATACTAAACTTGACACTCCAGGATGTCTGGCTCTGGGTGAGTGACCACACCGTCAGCGTTACCCAGGTCATTAAGGACTCTTCGTATTCTTGCCACCTCTTCTTAATCTCTTTGCTTCTGTTTTAAATGTGGTTTTACTAAATTTCATTCCTGCCAGCAGTTTGAGTGTACCAACCATTGTTCCGTAATCTTATCAAATGCATGGCATTTTCAGACTTTCGGTTTTTATCAGTCTGAGAGGAAATGTTTAATCTTGCATTTTAATTTAATGAGAATGAAAAGTAACCTGTTTTTTTTTTTTTTTTAACTTCTGGTTGTGAGTTTCAGGATTATACGCAAATCAGAGATTTCTTGAAATAAAATTCTCCGATCCAGCTCTTCCACACTTTTTGTCCTGTCTGCATATTGGTATTATACCATGAATTCTTTGAGAGTAGAAAGAAAGACACATTTACATGATTTGAAGCAGAGTAAGTCAAGACACTGTGCTATAGGAGCTTTCATTCTTGTGTTTAGTTTCAGGCGTGATTAAGCGTTAGTCTGCGTGCTTTCTGTTTACTCTGTTTCTAGTAACTATTAGAGAAGTGCATTGAGAAAACACCAGGCATGTCTGTCATCCTGTACATGAAATATTAGTAAAACTTAATTTTAAAAAAAGATGAAAAGTAAAAATAGAAGGCTAAGTCTTTTCCTCTAACATTGCAACACTCCCAGGTGAGCATATTCACATTTGAGACCATTGAATACAGAACAAGTCAGAACATGGAGCTCTGGAGCTGAGAAACAGGATTATCTTACCTTTATTGTGATAAAAATAATTATCACTGGGGGGGAAAAATAGGAAAGAAACACAAGGAAAGATTTTTTCGGGGAGTAGGAAGAGAAAAAAATATTGTGGTCAAATAGTTTAAAATATATATATATATATATGTATGGTGGATAAGTCCTAACAATTTTTTTCTCTATGCTCATTACAAAATACTGTCTATATCTTCATAAAGAAAATGTTACTCATATATGAGGTCATGTTAAGTAGCTGTTGTGAGCTCCTATGAACTGGCAGCTTATGGGAATACTGAAACATTTCTTAGATCTTTTTTGCAAGTCATCTCACCACATCTGAGAGATGGTCGTGTTTTTGTAGGAAACACTTTCTTCAGTATATGTTCTGTCATTTGTGTAAATGCTGTGAAAGTCTGCATCTTTTCATAAGGCATTGAATTTTTAAAATGGCTAAAATTAAGGTTCTTCTGAAACATCAGTAGCAGGAACCTTTGCATTTTTTTGTTTTTACTGATTATTGGGTTTTATAAACCTAGAAACAGCAAAGATAAAGAGGATTAAGCCTTTATTTGTCCAGAGTTAGTGGTTTGGATCCTGATTCTCATATGGCCTTGGGATATACAAATGGGATAGAAAGTTAAGGACCTCAATTGTAGTATTTTTAAAAATCAGAAGAAAAAAGAAAGAAAAGAAGTCAGTATCAGAGAGGTAAAGTCTGGGTAATAAACTGTTCATAGTTGTAGAAGAGTAAAATGTTTATGCAAACTTTATATAATTTGTGATTAAAGAGGAATTAGAATTTAAGTAATTTCTGGGACCTAATATGGTACTATAGTAATATTTTAGTAATTATCTGGGACATATTTATAAGTACCATATAAGACCTTTTTAAAAGCACTTTATCTGTTCATCTGTGACAGAAATGCTTAAAAACCATTCTGTTTTTCATCTTTCTCTGCTTTAAACATGTTTATGATGGGTAGAAAATATTACTGATCAATTTTGTTAGCTCTTGTATGCAAGACAGATTCTAAGATCTCACCAGATAGCTCCTTTCAGCACTGAGTAGTTTGGTCTCTTATCACCTTTGTACGTAGTAAACATTCTTCTAATGGTTTAGATATTTCCAGGGCTCATGTGCACCTAGTTTTGTAGATCACCGTTCTTTTAGTTGTTTGAAGAGCTATTGCAATACTTATGTCCCTCTGTTTTAACTGGTGGGACAACATCTGATTTATTTTTGTGTGTTACTTGTTTTCATTTGTGAGTTGAGAATAATTTTCATACAATCATAAAATTATAATCTTAAAGGCATATAGGCAAGTGTCTGGTCAAATGCATTACACACATATTTGGAAACTACTAACAAGTGAACTAGTGGACTGAATTAAGGCTAGTAAATTAATGGGCAAAACCCTACCATTTTCAGACTAGTTTTTCACTAGTATGTGTTTCAATAAATGGAAGTTATACACACATTGGATATTTACTGTTCAACCTTGAGCAAATCAGTTCAGTCGCTCAGTCATGTCCGACTCTTTGCGACCCCATGAATCATACCATGCCAGGCCTCCCTGTCCATCGCCAACTCCCGGAGTTCACTCAAACTCATGTCCATCGAGTCGGTGATGCCATCCAGCCATCTCATTCTCTGTCGTCCCCTTCTCCTCCTCCTCCAGCACCACAGTTCGAAAGCATCAATTCTTCGGCGATCAGCTTTCTTCACAGTCCAACTCTCACATCCATACCTGACCACTGGAAAAACCATAGCCTTGACTAGACAGACCTTGGTTAGCAAAGTAATGTCTCTACTTTTTAATATGCTATCTACTTTGGTCATAACTTTCCTTCCAAGGAGTAAGCATCCTTTAATTTCATGGCTGCAATCAGCATCTGCAGTGATTTTGGAGCCCCCCAAAAATGAAGTCTGACACTGTTTCCACTGTTTCCCCATCTATTTCCCATGAAGTGATGGGACCAGATGCCATGATCTTATGGAATCAAGAGCAAATTAATTAAACCTCAGCAAATAGAAATACTGACACATACCTAATAGACTTCAACATATTAAAGTAGATGTTGAATTTGTGACCCCATGGACTGTAGCCCACAAGTCTCCTCTTGTCCACGGGATTCTGTAGGCAGAAATACTGGAGTGGGTAGCCAAACCATTCTCCAGAGAATCTTTCCTACCCAGGGATGCTTATCTCCTCCAGCCCCGCATTGGCAGGCAGATTAAGTACTTAGCATAGTGCCTGGCCTGCAGTTAAGTGCTCTTCTGTTTTTCTTAATCTTTATTTATTTGGCCTCATCGGGTCTTGGTTGAGGCTCGCGGGGTCTTTGTTGCGGTGTGCAGGCTCTAGGAACTGGGATTCAGTAGTTGTGCTGCACTGAGCTTTGTTGCCCCGTGGCATGTGGGCTCTTAGTTCCCTGACCCCAGGGATCAGGACTGCATCCCCTGCACTGGAAGGCGGCTTCTTAACCCCTGGTCCATCAGGGAAGTCCCACAAGTGCTCTTTTTATGGATGTTGATGAATTGTAATTTGCTCTTATTTTAAGTAATGGTTGATTTTGTTTTGATGTGCTTTAAATCTCCATTGGTTATTTCCAAGCACATTCTATCTGAAATGAGTGGGACCTTCAAAGCTTGAAAAATTGGCGTCTTTCTAGAAGTATTTTGGTTCGGTTTTGTTTTCAGTTACAGGAAGGGAGATCCAGATATGTAACAGAGAGGATATTGGACCAAACACATCTGCATACGCTCTTCTTCCTCCTGAAACTGCACTTTGTATGACATTAAAGGAGTCTGAGGGCTTCCTTGGTGACTCAGTGGTAAAGAACCTGCCTGCCAACACAGGAGATGCAAGTCTGATCCCTGGGTTAGGAAGATCCTCTGGAAAAGGAAATGGCAACCCACTCCTGTATTCTTACCTAGGGAATTCCGTGGACAGAGTAGTGTGGTGGTCTACAGTCCACGGGGTCATAAAAAGTTGGACTTAGCGACTAAACAGTAGCAACAGCAGAGGAGTCTAAAATACAAAATGGTATTCTTTTCCACAAGGAAAAGAATTCAGAGAAAGCAGTAAGTATGAATGAAAGGTAATAAAACAGGTGATAGACTGGGAATTTACAGAACATAGCCACACCCAGTTGTCTGCAGAGAGGGATACGGACCAGAAGCAAACAAGAGTCTTTAACTTAAAGCCTTGTTCCTGCAAGCCCTGCAGCTAGGTTTGAGCTGCCCAGGCTGGCCTGAAGCAGGTTGTTCCCTAGAGAACTGACTCTATGGAAAAGACCCAGTGATGTGTGTAGTTGTGGACTCCCCAAGGGAAAAATCAGTTCACCATTATTTCATCTGTTGTTGAACACAACAGTTAGCATGCCTAGAGCCACGTGTACTAACCCTCATGTGGACAGTTCAAATAATCCTCAGGCATGAGGAAAGCTAAAGGAAATTAACGGAAAGAACTGAGGAAATTGATGATACAGGAAATAGAAAAGAACTACAGTGAAACTGTCAATATTCCTCAGATGATTAAGATGTTAGGCCCATGAAACAAGAGCAGTGTGCCTCCAAAGAAAGGGGGAGGGGGCGAGAGGAAGAAGAAATAGTGTTTGGAAATGATTGATGCAGCTGAAGTGAGCCTAGTGGAAGGACTTGAAGATAAATCTTTTTTTAAAAAGTAGAAAATATAAAAGAAGAAATAGATGGAAAGTACAAGGGAGAGGTTAAGAAAATTAGATGATCGATCCTGAAAGTTCAGATCTGCCACAGAATTTCACAAAGTAGAAAATAGTCATTGAGAATAAATTATCAAAGTAATAATACAGGATCATTACCCTGAAGTTTAAAAAAAAAAACGTTTTGGGCCTTTTTAAAGGTCAGTTGAGTGAAAGATACTCATTCCATTTAGTGAAATTTCGGACTATATGGGTTAGTCATTTAGCGTTTTAACCAGTTATACTGCAAGAAATGTGTGGATGGTGTTGAAGCAATATGTTGGTTTCATAGGAAGTAAAGCAAATAAAAAGAAATTCACAAGACATAGTACAAGAAAAGTAATGATAGAACTTTGCTTGACTTAATTGTGAACAGTATTTACAAAAAGTTAATACAAGCATTTTATTTTCTTTTTCTCTTTTACATAGATGTTTGGGGGGGATTACATGACTGTTTTTGAAACACCAAGGTGTTTATTTTTGAGTAACTGTGTATGTGGTGGTGGAGAATCCCAGGGACGGTGTAGCCTGGTGGGCTGCCGTCCATGGGGTCGCACAGAGTAGGACACGACTGAAGCGACTTAGCAGCAGCAGCAGGCTTTATCATTCTTCTAATGTTTGTGCCTCGCCCCCCATATACATATGCATACATGTACAGGACAGTCTCAGGTGGACATGTCATAGCAGAAACTAGTGTAAAGACTTCAGCACTCTTGAGATTGAAAAGTATATCATTAGTACTTAGAAAAGCTATTTCAGGCTTGTTTTCAAGCCTGTTTTGTATTTCAGTTTTCATACTTGCAATGTGTGGCTTAAACCAGACACTAACTCTGAAGAGAAAAGGAAATCACTGTGTTCATTTGTGGTTTCTCGCTGAGAGATGAGAATAGCTAATTCCTTCAGTTTTGCATTTAGCAGTTCTGCCCTTGAAAAGGTCACTGTAAATTCACTTTGAGATTCCCTATAAAAAACAAATTTTGGGGCCTCCTGTGAACTTCTCATCTGTTACCAACTTTGAAATTTATATTAGGTGGGAAAAGACTACTTATCTGCTAAACTCTAAAGGGCCAAATGAAAACATTTGCCCTTAGGACTGAATTTTAAGTGTTTACCAGCACCCCACCTGTGTATACATATTTCCAATATGAAATCCCTTGCCTTTCTGTACCTTAACTTAGGGCTCAGTCCCTGTTTGTAACCCTAGCTGAGTTTTTGGATTTCTCTGTGGTGACTGATGACATGGCTCTCATCTTCTGTAGAATTGGCTCTTACATAAGCCTCTTCACCTGAGGACCACTGCCGGCAGTGCACACACTCCGGAAACCAGAGAAGTGGAATTATCATTTATTGTTCCCAGAGTGTGTCTTCATACAGTACAAGTCGGCATACTGAAAAGGTTTATTATTTTCTGAAATTTTGGCAGATGCAGTCTTTGCAGACTTCAGTCTTTGCAGTCTACTCCTTGCTTCTCTCCACTTTTCTTACTTATCAAGGATTAATACTAATTCTGACATAAATAATTAGAGGTTTTTGGTTATGATCTTAGAAACCAAACTCCCATCGGTAGTATTATCAGTGCATAGACTACCCACAGGAAAGCTGGATCTGGCTGCTTCAACATTTGTTTAAGAAGAAGAAACATTTGTTTAAAAAGAGTCCCCAAGACCTGGGGCTTCTCAACTCTTTTCTTGATTCTTTGCACATTGGCTTCTTACTTTCTGATGAGAGGTGGGTGTTCTTTTTCCGTGGCTGCCCTCAGCTCCAGGTTCATCCTCTCATTTTAACACCCCTGAGGAGGAAAGGGCGTCTCCCCGCTGTGTGGTCCTTCCCGGGGAGGAGTCTGGCCCAGACTGTGTCATGTGCACTCACCACGGCCATGGACTCACCACGGCCATGGGTGTGGACTGCTCTGGCTGACACCCTATCAGAATCGCACGGTGGGAATCAGGAAGAGGCGATTTTTCCAAAGAAAGGAAGTGGGTCGTTGCCTCCAGAACAAAGAAGGCAGAAAGAAATGGCGTATGTTCACAATAAAGACTTATGCCTATTTATGCAGGATAGAAATACAGTGTTACTTTGTTGGTCTGAATATCTATTAACTACTCTGGTAAAATGTTATAGTGAAAGTCGTTCAGTCATGTCTGACTCTTTGCAACTATACAGTCCATGGGGTTTGCCAGGCCAGAACATTGGAGTGGGTAGCCTTTCCAACCCAGGGATTGATAGCAGGTCTCCCACATTGCAGGCAGATTCTTTACCAGCTGAGCCACAAGGGAAGCCAAAAATGTTTTAAAGCTGCTTCACATCCTTTAAGAACAATTTAAAAATTTTAATCATTGTAGGTCTAGAATACCCTAAGCTATTGTTTGGGAGTAAAAAGTAAACTGAGAAGTTAATCCAAATCAGTAAAATAAATTAAAAACTAAGGATATGAGAATTATACAAACAGCTTTACTTTAAGAAACAACAGTTTTGAATGTCAAAAACTTGACTATCTTTAGTAAATACTGAAGTAAACATTGATAGAATTGTTGTTTGGTTCTAAGTTGTGTCCGACTCTTTGCGACCCCATGAACTGCAGCATGCCAAGCTTTCCTGTCCTTCACCGTCTCCCAGAGTTTGCTCAAACTCACGTCCATTGTGTCAATGATGCCATCCTACTATCTATCCTCTGTCGTCCCCTTCTCCTGCCTTCAGTCTTTCCCAGCATCGGGGTCTTTTCCAGTGAGTTGGCTTTTCACATCATATGACCAAAGTATTCAGCTTCAATATGAATACTCAGGGTTGTTTTCCTTTAGGATTGATTAGTTTGATGATTAGTTTGATCTCTTTGCTGTCCAAAGGACTCTCAGTCTTTTCCAACACCTTTCAACACAAGTTGAAAGCATCAGTTCTTTGATGCTCAGCCTTCTTTATGGTCCGAATCTCACATCCATCCATGACCGCTGGGAAAACCATAACTTTGACTATACTCACCTTTGTTGGCAGAGGTATCTCTGCTTTCTAATATGCGTTCTAGGTTTGTCATAATTTTTCTTCCAAGGGGCAGCCATTTTCTATTTTCATGGCTGCAGTCACCAAAGTGAACAAAAGAAGGCGATAGGCAGCGCTGGTTCTGTCCACCTTCAGGATCTAGTTCAGCTAAGCTGTATAAGCAGTCACTTGAGTTATCTTTTGGCTTTTGTGCCATTATAAGTAAACTTGATATAAAGATGATGAGCAAAAGGTAGAGGCCTATATTAAGCAGTTTATTCCCATGGTTTTCATCCTCTCCCCCAGATCATAACCACTATATGTCATTTTGAACACTCTATCACAACTCATCAAATATTAATAACTAATAAAATCTTCTATCATTTATTTTTGTATATTTTAAAGTCATGGTAATATCTTTTCCCCACAGTTACTTTATTATGTCTAATGGTTTTTTATGTTTTCTTTCTCTGTTATAATGTATTTTGCTTACTGTTTGTAGAATATAAGATAATGTATTTTATATATTGCCTCCAGTGTTCATCAGACTTGGCATGAACTTGGAGTTTGTGGACACAGATAGGAGATAGTGAGTTTAGTAACTCAGATCATCACTGATACCTGTAAATAGATATATGAACTCTGTAATCATCTTGGTGTGCTTAGGACTTATCCAGTCATTACTGGAATAAAACCGTGACTCACACTTGTGGTGTGTTTGTAGAAATCTTGGTAGAGTCCAGAGGTAGGGAATGAAAATGGTGAGAAGTAGATCATATAAGGGTGATGGAGCTAAAGTTTATTTCACTACTTCCGATCTGTAAGTAGGACAAGGTCCCCACATTCCAGTTTTATTGAAGTAATTAACATGTAACATTTGCGTTTGTTTAAAGCGTACAACATAATGATTTGATATATGAATATATTGTGAGATGCTTACCACAGTAAATTCAGTTGACACTCAACACCTCATATAAATTTTTTTTACTTTTTATGACAACTTTTAAGATTTAGTCTTAGCAACAGTCAAATAACAAGACAGTGTTGCTAACTATAGTCACTATGCTGTACTTTATATCCCCAGAACTTACAATCGGGAGTTTGTACCTTTTGGCCCCTTTAACCCATTTCTGCCACCTCCAGCCCCACCCCTATGCCTAACCTCCTGCCTCTGGCCACCACCGTCTGTTCTCTGTTAGTTTTTTTTTCAGATTTCAGAGAGCAGTGAGATTGCACAGTACTCATTTTTTCTTTCTAACTTAATTTCACTTAGCATCATGGCCTGCAGTTTCATCAGTGTAATGTGAGTGGCAGTGTTTGCATCTTTTGTTTTATGGCTGAATAAAACTCCATTGATACCAAAAATTTCATTTTTTGATACCAAATTCAAAAAATCATTGCTAGGAGTGATGTCAAGGAACTTAATCTTGGTTTCTTCTAGAGTTTTATGGCTTCAGGTCTTGCATTCAAGTATTTAATCCATCTTGAATAGAGTTTTGGATGTAGTGTAAGGTATTGGTCCAGTTGGATTCTTTTGCATGTGGCTGTTCAGTTTTCCCAGCACCATTTATTAAAGAGACTATCTTTTCCATTGTTCCATTCCCCCGTTCATAATTTGCTTATGAGTTCCAGCAGTTTTTTGGTGGAGTCTTTAGGGTTTTCTGTATATAATATCATGTCATCTGCAAATAGAGATAGTTTACTTTCTCCTTTTCAGTTTGGATGGCTTCCCCCCACCCCTTGCATAATTTCTCTGCCTAGGATCTTCAATACTATATTAAAAGAAAATGCTAAGAGTGGGCATCTTTGTCTTGTTTCTCATCTTAGAGGAAAAGCTTCTCGCTTACCACCACTGAGTAAATGTTAGCTGTGGGTTTGTTACCTACAGGCATAATCATGGAAAAATATATTATGAAAACTGCCAAGATATGACACAGAAACACAAAGTGAACAGATGTTGGAAAAATGGTGCCAATGCATTTGGTCAATGCCCAGTTGCCACATAACTTCAATTTGTGAAAAGTGCGATATCTGTAGGGTACAATAAAGCAAAGTAGAGTGAAATGAGACTTATCTGTACAGTCTTTTTTACATCCGAGTATATTCTCCCTACACACCTGCTTTGTTTAAGAGTATTCCATCATAAATGGATGCTGAGTTTTACCAAATGCTTTTTCTTCTTTGAGATCATGTGACTTTTACCCTTCATTTTGTTAATGTGGTATGTCTTATTTTGTGATTGCAGATGTTGAACTATCCTTCTGTCTCTGTAATAAATCCCACTTGACTATTGGATTCAGTTTTTTAAGACTTTTACGTCTGTTTTCATCAGGATTATTGGCTTATAATTTATTTCCCTTAGTGGTCTTCTGGTTCTGTTATCAGGATTATGCTGGCCTTGTAAAATGAGTTTGGAAGTATACTCTTTTTTTTTTTTTGGAAGACTAATTAATATCTAATTAATTCCTTTTATTTATTTTTTATTATTTTCTTTGGGCTGTGTTGGAGCACACAGTATCTTTTGTTGCATCACGCAGACTCTCTAGATGTGGTGTGTGGGCTCAGTAGTTGTGGCACATGGGCTTAGTTGCCCCAAGCATGTGGGATCTTACTTCCCTGACTAGGGATCAAACCTCTGCCCCCTGGATTGCAAGGTGGATTCTTAACCACTGGGACCAGGGAAGTCCTGGTATTAATTCTTTTTAAATGTTTGATGGAGTTCACTGCTGAATTATCTGGTCCTGTAGTTTGTTGGGTGGTTTACTGATTCAGTCTTCTTACTTGCTATTAGTCTGTTTAGATTTTCTATTTCTTCATGTTTTAGTCTTGGTAGATTTGCATGTTTCTAGGAAGTTACTAGTTTCTTCTGGGTTGTCCAGTTTTTTGGCATGTAATTGTTCTTAGTAATCTTTTTGATTCTTTGTATTGCTATGGTTTCAGTTGTAATGTCTCCTCTTTTCTAACTTAATTCTTTATTTTTTTGGTAAGTTTAAAGAGTTTCCTATTTTCAAAAGTAGCTCTTTGTTTTGCTAATCTTTTCTATTTTCTTTATATTTTATTTTTCATTTATTTCCACTCTTATTTTCTTTCTTCTACTAACTTTGGGCTTTATTCTTTTTCTAACTACTTGAGGTATGTGTGTGTGTGTGTTAGTTGCTTAGTTGTGTCCCATTCTTTGAGACCTCATGGACTGTAGCCCGCCAGGCTCCTCTGTCCATGGACTTCTCCAAGCAAGAATACTGGAATGGGTTGCCATTCCCTTCTCCAGGTGATCGAACCCTGGTCTCCTAAATTGCTGGCAGATTCTTTACCATCTGACCTACCAGGAAGTGGCTCAGCTGGTAAAGAATCCGCCTGCAGTGAAGGAGACCTGGGAGACTGTTCCATGTGTACTTGAGAAGAATATGTATTCTGTTACTGTTGAATGAAGTGTTCTGTAAGTGTCTGTGAAGTCCATTGGATCTAAAGGGTCATTTAAGCCCAGTGTTTCCTGGTTGATTTTCTACCTAGATGATCTATCTATATTTGAATGTGGATTATTGAAGTCTCTTACTATTATTGTATTGCCGTTTCTCCCTTCAGGTCTGTTAATATTAGCTTTATATATGTTCAGTTCAGTTCAGTTGCTCAGTCGTGTCCGACTCCTTGTGACCCCATGAATCACAGCACGCCGGGCCTCCCTGTCCATCACCAACTCCCGGAGTTCACTCAAACTCATGTCCGTCGAGTCAGTGATGCCATCCAGCCATCTCATTCTTTGTCGTCCCCTTCTCCTCCCGCCCCTAATCCCTCCCAGCATCAGAGTCTTTTCCAGTGAGTCAGCTCTTCGCATGAGGTGGCCAGAGTATTGGAGCTTCAGCTTTAGCATCAGTCCTTCCAATGAACACCCAGGACTGATCTCCTTTAGAATGGACTGGTTGGATCTCCTTGCAGTCCAAGGAACTCTCAAGAGTCTTCTCCAGCACCACAGTTCAAAAGCATTAATTCTTCGGTCCTTAGCCTTCTGTATAAAGTCCAACTCTCACATCCATACATGACCACTGGAAAAATCATAGCCTTGACTAAATGGACCTTTGCTGGCAAAGTAATGTCTCTGCTTTTTATTATGCTATCTAGATTGGTCATAACTTCCCTTCCAAGGAGTAAGCGTCTTTTAATTTCATGGCTGCAATCAGCATCCACAGTGATTTTGGAGCCCAAAAGAATAAAGTCTGACACTGTTTCCACTGTTTCCCCATCTATTTCCCATGAAGTGATAGGACCAGATGCCATGATCTTAGTTTTCTGAATGTTGAGCTTTAAGCCAACTTTTTCGCTCTCCTCTTTCACTTTCCTCAAGAGGCTTTTGAGTTCCTCTTCACTTTCTGCCATAAGGGTGGTGTCATCTGCATATCTGAGGCTATTGATATTTCTCCCGGCAATCTTGATTCCAGCTTGTGCTTCTTCCAGCTCAGCGTTCCTCATGATGTACTCTGCATATAAGTTAAATAAGCAGGGTGACAATATACAGCCTTGACGTACTCCTTTTCGTATTTGGAACCAGTGTTTTGTTCCATGTCCAGTTCTAACTGTTGCTTCCTGACCTGCGTACAGGTTTCTCAAGAGGCAGGTCAGGTGGTCTGGTATTCCCATCTCTTTCAGAATTTTCCACAGTTTATTGTGATCCACACTGTCAAAGGCTTTGACAAAGTCAATAAAGCAGAAATAGATGTTTTACTGGAACTCTCTTGCTATTTCCATGATCCAGCAGATGTTGGCAGTTTGATCTCTGGTTCCTCTACCTTTTCTAAAACCAGCTTGAACATCTGGAAGTTCACAGTTCACGTATTGCTGAAGCCTGGCTTGGAGAATTTTGAGCATGACTTTACTAGCGTGTGAGATGAGTGCAACTGTGCGGTAGTTTGAGCATTCTTTGACATTGCCTTTCTTTGGGATTGGAATGAAGACTGACCTTTTCCAATCCTGTGGCCATTGCTGAGTTTTCCAAATTTGCTGGCATATGGAGTGCAGCACTTTCACAGCATCATCTTTCAGGATTTGAAATAGCTCAACTGGAATTCCATCACCTACAGTACCTTTGTTCATAGTGATGCTTTCTAAGGCCCACTTGACTTCATATTCCAAGATGTCTGGCTCCAAGTGAGTGATCACACCATCGTGATTATCATCATCGTGAAGATCTTTTTTGTACAGTTCTTCTGTGTATTCTTGCCACCTCTTCTTAATATCTTGTGCTTCTGTTAGGTCTGTACCTTTTCTGTCCTTTATCGAGCTCATCTTTGCGTGAAATGTTCCCTTGGTATCTCTAATTTTCTTGAAGACATCTCTAGTCTTTCCTATTCTGTTGTTTTCCTCTATTTCTTTGCATTGATCGCTGAGGAAGGCTTTCTTATCTCTCCTTGCTATTCTTTGAAACTCTGTATTCACATGCTTACATCTTCCCTTTTCTCATTTGCTTTTCACTTCTCTTTTCACAGCTATTTGTAAGGCCTCCCCAGACAGCTATTTTGCTTTTTTGCATTTCTTTTCCATGGGGATGGTCTTGATCCCTTTCTCCTGTACAATGTCATGAACCTCCGTCCATAGCTCATCAGGCACTCTATCAGATCTGACAGAATGTGGTCCACTGGAGAAGGGAGTGGCAGACCACTTCAGTATACTTGCCTTGAGAACCCCATGAACAGTATCAAAAGGCAAAATGATAGGATACTGAATGAGGAATTCCCCAGGTCAGTAGGTGCCCAGTATGCTACTGGAGATCAGTGGAGAAATAACTCCAGAAAGAATGAAGGGATGGAGCCAAAGCAAAAACAATACCAAGTTGTGGATGTGATTGGTGATAGAAGCAAGGTCCAATGCTGTAAAGAGCAATATTGCATAGGAACCTGGACTGTTATGTCCATGAATCAAGGCAAATTGGAAGTGGTCAAACAGGAGATGGCAAGAGTGAACATCGACATTCTAAGAATCAGTGAACTAAGATGGACTGGAATGGGTGAATTTAACTCAGATGACCATTATATCTAGTACTGTGGGCAGGAATCCCTTAGAAGAAATGGAGTAGCCATCATAGTCAGCAAAAGAGTCCAAAATGCAGTACTTGGATGCAATCTCAAAAATGACAGAATGATTTCTGTTCGTTTCCAAGGCAAACCATTCAATATTACAGTAATCCAAGCCTGTGCCCCAACCAGTAATGCTGAAGAAGCCGAAGTTGAACGGTTCTTTGAAGACCTACAAGAACTTTTATAACTAACACCCAAAAAAGATGTCCTTTTCATTATAGGGGACTGGAATGCAAAAGTAGGAAGTCAAGAAACACCTGGAGTAACAGGCAGATTTGGCCTTGGAGCACGGAATGAAGCAGGGCAAAGGCTAATAGAGTTTTGCAAAGAGAACGCACTGGTCATAGCAAACACCCTCTTCCAACAACACAAGAGAAGACTCTACACATGGACATCACCAGATGGCCAACACCGAAATCAGATTGATTATATTCTTTGCAGCCAAAGATGGAGAAGCTCTATACAGTCAGAAAAAACAAGACCAGGAGCTGACTGTGGCTCAGATCATGAACTCCTTATATATGTTAGGTGCTTCCATTTTTGGTGCATAAATATTTACAAGTATTGTATCCTCTTGTTGGATTGACTCCTTTAGTGACCTTCTTTGTCTGTTATTATAGTCTTACTTGTTTGGTTTGATGTAAGCATAGCTATCCCTGCTTTCTTTTGGCTTTTATTTGAACAGAATACCTTTTTCTATCTTCCCGCTTTCAGTCTGTATCCTTAAAGCTGAAGAGCTGAAGTGCTCTTGTCGTTAGTATATAGCTGAGTCTTGTGGTTTCTATTTTATTCAGCTACTCCACATCTTTTGACAGGAATGTTTAGTTCATTTACTTTTAAAGTAATTATAGGCATGAACTTGGTATTACCATTTTGTTGTTTTCTGGTTTTATGTTGTTTCTTCTATTTCTCTTCCTTTGTGATTTGATTTTTTTTTTTTTTTAGTTCTGTGCTATGGATTCATTCTCTCTCTCTTGTGTATATCCATTGTAGGGTTTTGTTTTTGTTTGTGGTTATGATGAGGCTTATATAAGATATCTTACGTTTATCACGTCTGTTTTAAGCAGGTGACAACTTTAGAGTGAATGAATCCTAAAGCTTAATATTTTTATTCTTCCCACTTTATGCTTTTGATGTCATGATTTATATATTTTTTATTTTGCATAATGTTTTAGAAATTGTGATAGTTCTAGTTCTTTTTATTACTTGTCTTCTAATGTTTATACTAGATTTATAAGTATTTGTAAGTATAAATTATTGGTTTATCCACCATCGTTAATTGTGTATTTACCTATATCAGTGATAATTACGCATTAATATGCTTTTCTATTAGTCGCTATCATCCTTTGGTTTCAGCTTTAACAACTCCCTGTAACTTCTTTTTGTCTGTTCTAGTGATGATGAATTTCTGCAACCTTTGCTTGTCTGGAAAATTCTTTTGTCTCTTCCACTTCTGAAGGACAGGCTTGCTGGTAGAATAGTCTTGGTTAACAGTTGTTTTTTTCTTTTAGCATCTAGAATATACCTTCCCAGTCGATTCTCCAACATTTCTATAAGGGATGGAGGATTACTTTATATGTAACAAGTTGCTTTTTAAAAATAATTTTTTTTGGGGGGGGGTTCTTGCTCCTTGTGTGTGTATCTGTATGCTGAAGGTTTGGCAGTTTAATTGTAATGTATCTCAGTGTGGGTCTTTTTATATTCATTTATTTGCAACTCTCTGGGTTTCCTGCATCTGGATATCTGTCTCTCTCACCAAGGTTGCGGATTTTTCAGCCAGTATTTCTTCCTATAAGCTTTCTGCCCTTGACTCTCTGTCTTCTTCCGGCACCATATTAACATACATGTTGGTCTGCTAGATGTTGTCTCTGGTTCATTAATCTGTCTTATCTTTTTTTTCCTTATTTTTTTCTCCTGTCAAATTCCGCTGCCCTGTCTTTGGGTTTGCTGATCCCTTCTTTCACATGAGCTTGTCTTTTGTCGCACCTTGTGTTGAGGTTTTCCGTTTAGCGATTGCGCTCTTTCAGCTCCGTGATCTCTGTCTGGAACGTACACTTTGTGTTGCCGTCAACATTCTCACTCTTCCGGTATTGCCCTCGTGGTGTCGGTCAGCATCTTTATGACTTTCACTTTGAACTCACTATCAGGTCAGCCGCTTATCTCCATCGTGTGAAGGTCTGCTTCTCGGGTTTAGTTTGCTCTTTGTTCGGGACCTGTTTCTTCATTTTCCTGTTTCTTCTGTGCACTACCTCTTCAGGTGTGAGCCACTGGCCGTGTGCAGGAGTTGAACGTTATCTTCAGCCTCGTCCAAGTTCTTGGTTGGCTCTCAAACCTAGTGATTGTCCAAAGCCACATTCTTTGTTGTCGAGGGTGTGCCAGAACCTATCAGTGTTCAGAGGGGAGGATCTCGGTCAGCACCTTGCAGTCACCCGGATGCAGGCTGACTGGAAGTCAGACCCTCAGGCAGCATCTTCTGAACTGCGCAAGTAGACCCCTTTCACAGAAGAGCTGGGAGCTAGGTATTTGTCTGTTCCCTGTGCACTGAGACGCGGTGATAGCTAGGAAAGAATTAGTTGATCGCTTTCATGTTCCGGGACCCACGACCTGGAGCCCAGCTGCCACCAAAGCCAGGCAATCAAACAGTGCGTCCCCTGGAGACACTCAGGGACCTGGAACAGGCAAGAAGAAAACTGTGGAGATGGTGCCCACTGGCCTCGTTTCTGAGCAGTATCTTAGTCTGTCTGTGTGTGCTAAATTAGAAGCTTGACCCTCAGGTAGCCGCTTTTAAAGTATGCAGATAGACCTCTCCTAGGTTAAGACTCGGGAGGGAGATTGGCTTGTTGACTGCTGCCTGTGCACTGCGCCCTGTGGAGTTCGCGGGTAAGAAGTGTTGCTTTGTTTGCTACAGTGAACAGGCTCTTCTTTTTGATGTATGGATGTGAGAGTTGGACTGTGAAGAAAGCTGATCACCGAAGAATTGATGGTTTTGAACTGTGGTGCTGGAGAAGACTCTTGAGAGTCCCTTGGACTGCAAGGACATCCAACCAGTCCATTCTAAAGGAGATCAGTCCTGGGTGTTCATTGGAAGGACTGATGCTAAAGCTGAAACTCCAATACTTTGGCCACCTCATGCGACGAGTTGACTCACTGGAAAAGACTCTGATGCTGGGAAAGGTTGGGGGCAGGAGGAGAAGGGGATGACAGAGAATGAGATGGCTGGATGGCATCACCGACTCGATGGACATGAGTTTGAGTGAACTCCGGGAGTTGGTGATGGACAGGGAGGCCTGGCGTGCTGTGATTCATGGGGTCGCAGAGAGCCAGAGACGACTGAGCAACTGAACTGATGGATTAAAACACATTCTTTGGTGGCTAGGTTGTTATTTTTAATGAGAAAAACCATTCAACCTAATGGCTTTCCAAATAATTTAAAACCACACACACAAACTTTAAAATAGTGTTTAAGAGTTCAAGAGGTTAACAAATGTGAATCTAAGGTGGGAACATGAGCACTGGGCAGGAGATTCCAAGTGAGAGTTTGCCAGAGTCTCTTGGATTTGAAGGGAGTGTTAAAACATAGCATACTGCTTTTCAAGGTATTATCAGATGAGTTCCTGTATTTAAGGTGCTTAGAAATATGCCTGGCATATAGTAATATAGAATTGCCCATTGTTTTAAAATATTCAGCTGTAAATCTTCAGAGTCAGTATTTCTAAACTATAGAGTCATCAATGTCACTGTTAGCATTCCTGGACCTGCCCCAGACTTGGTGAATCTGAAATTCTGCAAGGGGAGGTCAGCAGCCTGTGTTCTAACAAACCCCCACAGTGACTCTGATGCACAGTAAAGCTTGCTTTCCTATTAACAGCCAGTATAAAATCTGAAACAGTAATGACGATGCAGCTACTCTTTGGGAGATAGCATTATTGTGATGCAAAAGAGAAAAGCCCAGTAAAACAGACGAGTAATTTTCTTGTGTGGAAATATTAAATCCACTAGAATTTTCATTTTTTTTTTTTTTAACATCTTCCATATGTGGTAGGTCCTTGAGAAATATTTGGTCATACTATTGGATAAGACAAACAGTTTTTAGAGAACTGAGCTGACATTGTTTCTTTAAAATCCTTTTATTCAGCAGCCATTGTCCAATGTGTCAGGCACAGCTGTGGTCAAAGAAGAACTCTTAGCATGGTAGGAAAGTCCAGCTGTGGGCAGATAAATTGTAAGCAGTATTTTTAAGTGTTAAAATCGAAATAATGAGCCTTGTGCTCTAAATGCTTAGACCAAGGAACGCCCAGCAGCCCCATCTCAGAAGGTCATGTTTGAGCTGAGTCTTAAGCAGTGAATAGGCAGTGCCACACGGAAGGGTTTTGGGAGAGGGCTTTCCACACAGTTTGTTGATGTTACAGTCATAACTGTTGTTTTCACTTTTGAGTGAGACCCACTAGTAAAATCCTTTTCCTTTACTATAAAAAAATTAAATCTGTTTTTGTGTTCTAGCTTTCGTGTAGTTTTCGTTAGTCATTTTCTCCCCCTGTCGTATAAACTGGATGGATAACAGGCTGTAGTGTGAAAGCAGCTCGTGTACTTAGGGGATCGTGTACAGTCCTGTACTGTCAGTGGCATCATAGGAAAAGTTACTGTTTGTTTTAGAAATGCCCAGTGCCTAGCGACACTGTTGGTATTTCAAAAGATTAACTTATTTCAGAGGCTCCCAAACTTTTGTTTTTGTTTCCCTTAACACTTCAGTAATTTTTTCATGGTGTTCTCAGGCCAAGAGAAATACCTCACAGATTTATTTATTAGGTTTGGTCTAAATAACTCAGTATTTATGTTCTAAAAACTGAGCTGTCATTTGAAAAAGTTATACATAGGAAGAAAATAAATTTTCTTTCTTTCCCAAATAACCATGATTACTTACGTGTGTGCGTGTGCGGCTTTATGCAGCTCTTCAAACTCTGGGAGCAGACGGAACACTACCAGTGCGTTCTCCAGTTCCATACCTACTTGTGTACAGTTCTGGACTTGTTGCACAGCAGCTGCTGAGCAACTGTGCTTTGCAAATATATGTCATTGTAAAAAATGTGTGCTCTAAGATTGGAATTTTGAGTTATCTTGGACTAGTTCACACAGCGTTGTATATATATTAAGTATCGTGTGCTTCTCTCACATTGAAGATATCCCCTGGGGCCCCTGGATGTTTGCCGACTGCTCGACACAGTCTGGGAACCATGGGCTACTTGATATATTCACAGGTAGGGGATTTGGTTATACTTCTCTCTCAACTTTCACCAGATCATAAAGTTAAGTCAATAGTATATCTTTGGCTTTTAGCCTTCCAAATACTTAGTCCACATTGGCGTAAGAGATTGCTATCTTACAGCCTGAAAGTGTGAGCCTTTTTCCCCTGCTATGGCAGGCTCTGTGTTCTTCCTTCATATTTCATGTGCGTTTCTTGAAGGACCTGTGGCTGTTCCACCTGTGCCTTTACCTTAGGCTTCCTGTTGCCTCTGGAACCTGGCCTTAAACTGCTCCTCAGTGGCATGTGTTTGTACATGAAGCTATCCAGAGAAAAGTCTTAGAGGAACTTTTAAGTGATTAATCACTTCCTGGAAGCTATATTTGATCAATATGTGCTTCCCAGGTGGCTCTAATGGTAAAGAATCCACCTGCCAGTGCAGGAGCTGTAAGAGAAGCAGGTCCGATCCCTGAGTCGGGAAGCTCCCCTGGAGGAGGGCATGGCAACCCACCCCAGTATTCTTTTTTTTTTTTTTTTACAACTTACACATACTTCATTTACTTGATTGAAAGCTGTCTTATGGTACATAAAATGTTTTCTGTCAGCTTTGTTCACAATGAAGTGAATTGTGTCTGGGTTTTCTGTGTTCAGGACTGCTCAATTGCTGCTGCTGCCGCCATTGGTTTGTTTTCTTGCAGGATCAAGGTGGGTACTTTCATATAAAATCTTGTTTTTAATTCCTTCTCTGGCAAGTCTTTCCTGGATTCTTAGCTTTGCATAATTATACCTACAGTGGAACCAGCATCCTAAAGTCACCATGATAAATCCTCCTACTCCAACTTCACATGATCTTCTAATTCTGCTAGTTAACAAAAAATGTCCAAGGCCAGCCACAACAGATCCTAATGAACCATATAATATTGAATCCCATGCACAGGGAATGTTTTCAACATCTAAAATTCCTAGGAGTTTAAAGGGCTTCCCCTTGCCGGGCTCCCCGGGCTCCGGCGCAGCCGCCATGGGGCCCATCGTGCTGCTGCCCCGCCGCCCCCACCCCAGTATTCTTGTCTGGAGAATCCCATGGACAGAGGACCCTGGCAGGCTACTGTCTGTGGGGTTGCAAAGAATTGGACACGACCAAAGTGACTTACCACGCACGCATGCACATAGAAACGTGAGGGAGGTGGGACATTTATATTACGCCAAACATGTTTGAAAAGTTAGGCCTGAAAAACCATGTGACTGTGATGTTTATATATTCATAAAAGTATTCATTCAGAAAACGTGTGTTGGTGAGTTGCTGTGTGCTGTGTATGGCACTGGCGCTTGGTGGGCTGACGTTTTATATGCCCTCTTCGTGAGGAGCACTTGTGCCATCCAGTGGACATTTTAAATTTGGTGTAAGATGCAAATTTTCCTTTGGCAGAGGTGAACACAGGGTTCTGTGTGTACAGAAAGGAGGAGCATGGACCCTCAGAACAAGGGTATGGAGACGGGACCGAGTCAACCAGGGAGCAGTAGGAAGGATCCTTCAGGTCGCGACAGAGAAGTGAGAAAGTTTGATCATAGCATATTTAAGGAACCTGGAGTAGCAGACCAAAGCTTAGAATGCAAGAAAACATTAAAAGATGAGGCTGGAGAGAGAAACAGGATTTCATAGGCTTTGAGATTTGGAATTTAGCCTGCAAGTTTTGGAAGGCCATTGAGGGATTTTAAAGTAGTGAGTGACATCAGTTTTGTACTTTGGAAAGGTAGATCTAAGTACAGGGCAGAGAGTATCAGGGAAGGAAGGCTGGGAAGCTCTAGCAAATTAGTTAGGAGGCGACTCCAGTGATGTCGGTGGAAGGCGGTGGGGGCTGAAGTAGGGCTGTGGCGGTGCCCTGGGACTGGAGAGGATAAGAGTAGGATAGGATCGAATCCACCGGATGTGCCGCGATGTGATTGTGAGGAGGGAGGAGAGAGGGAGAGCCCTCAGCTCTGGCTTGAAGCAGCGCTAGGAGTGTTGTTCACCCAAGTGGGGCATGAAAGGGAGGACCAGGCCCCAGAAGTAAGGTTGCACGTTCACTGGTGGACACAGGAGAAGGAGATGGCGGCCCGCTCCAGCGTTCTTGCCTGGGGGGTCCCACAGACAGAGGAGCCTTGCTGGCTGCAGTCCGTGGTGGCACAAGAATTGGGACACGACCTAGTGACTAAACCACCACCACAAAGTGGGATTCCCTGGTCACTCAGACTGCAGAGAATCTGCCTGCTAACGCAGGAGACCCAGGTTCGATCCTTGGACACATCCCCTGCCGAAGGGCATGGCAACCCACTCCCGGATTCTTGCCTGGAGAATCCCATGAACAGAGAAGCCTTGTGGGCTACAGTCCATGGGTCACAGAGTCAGACACGACTGAAGTGACTAACACTTCACACTTTGTGAACATAGGAAATTTGAGTATCCTGTCAACATTCACACGGACGTGTCCGGTAAGCAGTTGAATGTGTGTCTAATGCTCAGAGAAGAGAAAGTAGACTCACGAGTCATCAGCATAGAGTTAATAAGGTGAAGACATGGCAGAGGAGGGAACAGGGGACCCTAGGACATCCTGGGGAAGGCCACCAGACCCACGGCACACAGGAGCAGAGGGATGGAGCGGGCGTCAGAGACAAGTGGGAAGCAGAGAGAGCCTTTGGAAACATCATTTCAGCACGATCCTTTGTCTGAATTTTATATTCCAGATTTTTACTTTTGTATTGGCCTAGTAATTTTCAAAGAAGGAACATGTGATGGGAGTGCATGAATGATGCATATAGATAGCAGGGTTTTAAACTAAATGGGTACGGCAGTTCGCCATATGTTGATGTGGTAGCTCCGCAGTGTATTTTTTAAAAGCTTCAAGAATATCTCCTAAATACATATATATATATATATGTCTCTTAGAGTTGGGGGAGGAAGACAGGAAGTGCATAGTGAATTTTAGAATTGTAAGGCCTCAGAAAGAGCACAGATAAGATGATGTTCTAATGAAAATCAGACATGAAAGTACATGTTTTGCTGGTACTCAGTGCATACGTTTTCATGTAAAGTTGTAGACTAGGAGGAGACAAATTACCATTATCTTTTTAGGGAAAGAAGAGCGCCTCCCCCCACCCGTGTGTGTAGTATCCAGCTTCAGTTGTTACTGATGGGGGAATCTTGTTTGACCCATGAACCCCCACCCCTTCTGGATAAATAAAATCAAATTCTGGATATCACATTTCATTGACCAATGTTTAGTATGTAAGATTTAGTCGCTGAGATTTAAATAACGTTGTTGTTAGTGGTGGTTTAGTCGCTAAGTCGTGTGTGACTCTTGTGACCCCATGGACTGTAGCCCCCAGGCCTCTCTGTCTATGGGATTCTCCAGGAGAGACAGAGTACTAGAGTGGGTTGCCATTCCTTTTTCCAGGGGATCTTTTCTTTTTTTCTTTTTTAGAACAGTAAACACCTTTATTAGATGAGCTAAGACAGGAGGGAAGAGGGTTTATTTGCCCTTCCGGGCCTTGATCTTCCTTAGATAGAACTCTAGCTCTTTTCCCCCTAGCACATAGCTGTCTGCTCGGCCACACTGGCCTGGTCTTGAAGCGATGCATGCAAGAAGCTTGCCCTGCTGGAACTGCTCCTCTAGAAGACTGCTGATTTTGGCATTCTTTTTCCTCTCATCGTATTTCTTCTGAATTTTCTTTGATCGTTTCTTGTTTAAAATCTCTTCCTCCTCAGGAGTCAGCTTGGCCCCCTTCTTGCAGCCCAGGGGCAGTGCATAGTGGGACTCGTACCACTGTTGGTACGGTGTGCTGTCGATAAGCACAGTACAGTTCTTCCCCAGGGTCTTGGTACGCACCAGTTCATTGTTGGATGCGTTATAGACAACATCGATTATTCTTGTCTTGCGTGTACAACACTCCAAGCCCCAGGAGAAGTTTCCCGCGTCCAGCCTCAAGGCCCCGTACTTCTTGTTGCCTCCCCGCACACGTCCGCTGCTTGCGGTGGGGCTTTCTCTTGCCCCCTTTTCTTACGGCGCTTGTGCCAGCTGTCCTGAGAGATGCCCATCGCTCGGCGCTGGCTGGAAAGAGCTCCAGGGATCTTTCCAACCTAGAGATCAAACCCAGGTCTCCTGCGTTGAAAGCAGATTCTTTTATCAACTGAGCTACCAGGGAAGCCCTTAAAAGTTTTAGTGAAGCGTAGTTGACAGACATTAAATGGGGAGAGACGTCTTCCCTAACCCTTCAGGGTAAGGCAGCTGCTCGTTTGTTTCAACCTTTGCTCCTTGGCCTTATGCAGAATAACAATTAATATTTTAAGGGTGGCAGGAATTATGCAGAAGGTTGACAGTTTTAGTGAAGTTCCCTATAAGGAATAAAGAAGAATAAAGTATGTTTCCAGGAAAAACTGTGACTCTGCTGCTGACAACAGTTAGCACGTACTGAGTGAAGTACAGCGTTTCCTGTTTTTCTCTGCAGAAGCCTGACTCTGGAATTCCCCTTGTTTGCCCACGGTTTAATTCTTGTGTCTGCCCTGTGCTCTCAGCAGAGCACACCAGAAAAGTGGGCTGTTCTTCACGTGTCTGACTTGTGCCTGAAAAATATTTCAGTTTTGTATCTTAAAGTACTTAGTTGTACTCGGAATCTAGGTTTTTGACTCAGAAAGTAGTAACTGAAGTCTGAAGAACACCTCAGCCCGGGTCTGGATCCCGTCCTTCCTACCTTCTCTGGAGGACTTATAATATTGATAACCCTTCATTTTTCTTTACCTTCCATTTCTTTTCTGATCTGTCTCATGAGAAACTCAGCATAATCAAGTCTCATTTTGAAGGGAAAAAATCCAGTCTGTACTGGTTTCCTCTTCGCCCGTGAACTGCAGCTCCCTCCTCCCCGCTCAGAGGCCAGACTGTGCCGTCCGCTGTGTTGGAGTTCTCATTTCCCCGTCTCCTGGAAGCCCCTCACTCCCCTGATGTCTGGAGCTCCCGCCACTGCGGGCACAGGATCACCAGCGTGCTGAGTCCAGGGAACACCCTTCTCTTCACCTGACCTCCCACCCCCTTTGCAGCGTGTCACCTAATCCCCTCTTAACACTGGAAGAACCCACATCTGACTTTGCTCCTGACTTCTAGGCTGTTCCTTTTTGCCTTCCTTTAATGGCTTGTTTTCCTCATGCAGCCTTATGGAGAGTGCTTTCTGTGCACGTGTCTCCTAGGAAGTCTCCGTAGTCAGGCCTCTTTGTTCGGTGAGTCTCGGCCTCTAGTTCAGCCCTTTCAGAATCCTGTATCTGTGTGTTCAGCTCACTTGAACGTGAGGCTGAATATCATTTGATAGGCCTCCCTTGAATGTCTCATAGATGTCTCAGATTCGGTGTGTCTTTTGTTTGTTTAGCTGCCTTGGTCTTAGTTGCGGCACGCGGGCTTGTCCGTCTCCATTGCAGCGTGCGCAGTTTTTGATTGTGGCATGGGGACTCTAGTTCCCTGACCAGGGATGGAACCCAGGCCCTCTGCATTGGGAGTGCGGAGTCTTAGCCACTGGACCACTGGGGAAGTCCCAAATTCAGTGTGACTTAAGTGGAATCTTTCATCTTCTTCCAGTATGACTCTTCCAGCAAGGCTCTCCCAGTATTATCTAATCCAGTAAATCATATACCCTGTATTCAGATCTGAAATCTGTGCATCTTTCATAATTTTTACCTTTCCCTAGTTCTCAAATCCAGTCAACAACTAAATGTTTTTGATTTTAGCTTCAATCTGAACTTTCCATTTCTGCTACTGTTGGTTGAAATTAAGTAATCTGTAACCAGCATCATTATAATAACTTTTCTTTGGGGGCCCTCCACCGTGCTTTCCATTGCAGCTATCATGGAGTAGCCTTTCAGAACCATTCTGATCATCTCAGTTCCCTGCTTAACAAGCTGTGCTCCTTCTAGCCTTAAAGAAGGGAGGACTGAAACTTCTGCTTTTTACCCTAAAATCAAGGTTAGACTAGATGTCATGAATTAAAGTCTAAAAGAAAAGCGTGATGCCCAGCTCCATAAAGTTCAAGTTGAAAAGCAGTGATTATGTTCAGATTATGAATCAGTCACCCAGCATAACATCTGTGATTCAAGCAGGCTGCTGTCTTCCTGCCCTTTGAATCAGGCCAGTTGTCTCCTGAACATCCCCTCTCATTCCGCATGCCTGTTGTGTTATGAGTGCATAGCACTACACCTGCTTCAGAAGCAGACTGATCTTTCAGGAGACATTTCTGGGTGACATAGCTGGTGGCCTTAGTGCACCATGGTGATTCCTGTCTTCCTGCATCTTCTTGGAATAATTCGGCTGTTGGAATAACTCACGTAATGTGGATTCATGGGCCCGGTGTAGCCACCTGCTAAGCCCCAGACACACCCTTGTGAAGGAGATGATGTGGATTCAGAACAGTTAGAAGTTTCGTGTATTCATGGGGCAAGAATGATATGGAAGTGTTAGAAGATCTTATTCTCTGAAGCAGGCCAGTCCATTGCCTGCTTTAGCGGGCCCTCTGGCTGAGCCAGGTGGCACCCTCTGCTTGGGAGCTGTGGCCCTTCAGGCTGGTCTGCACAAAGTCCGCAGTCCTTCAGACGCATGAGTCCAGGGGATATAACTGCTGACCATTGTCTTATCTGTAGACATTTTCCCTTTTCTGCTTATGTCTGGAGTGTGCCAAGAACCTGGAAGCTGCCTCCTTTACCTGTCAGTCAAGGGGCATCCTGGGGAAGAAACCCCAACAGTTTGTCCTGATCAGGTGTCAAGAAAATTCGTGTCCTGTTCTGGTGCAGATGCATTTGGATGTGCTTGGAGAAACATAGTTTTCTAATAAGACAAGTTTAATGGAAATGTAGCAGTATATTATCGAGAAAAAAATAGGCACAAAACTAGCATTTGCATTGTCTTTTCCCTTCCTTAATCCTAGAAAAGAGAAGGCAGCACTGCTTCTCAAGGATCATTTAGGGACTTGTGCTGTCACGTCTCAGATTGAGAATAGTGAGGGGAACTTTGTCGAATTTGGTGGATAGAAATAGACAAACTCAGAGTCCAGGGGAAAAATAGGATACGGTGGAAGAGACTGCGTTGGTGGCACTTGGCCTCCCACATCGAAGGATGGCTATAGGTGACAGATCTGTGGTCGGGGCAGGGAGTCTGTGAGGCTCCTTAAGCAGCACTGTATAAAGATCGCAGGAAGTTGGTATGTTTTGCTAAGAAATAGAAGATTGAAGAACATAGACAAAGGATTGAGACCCTTCCTTGGCTCGCTGCCAGGCCTTTTAACCTGAAGTCTTTGTATAGCCCTGGAGGACAGGGCCCCAAGGATGGATTGAATCTTAACCCTTTAAAAAGGGGCTTGAAGTAATTAAATTTGGAGAAGTAAAGGAATGAATATTTTACTCCTAGGTGTTATTGTTGTTTAGTTGTGTCTGACTCTTTGCGACCCCGTGGACTGCAGCATATCAGGCTTCCCTGTTACCATCTCCTCTGATCAAACTCATGTCCATTGAGTTGATGATGTCATCCAACCATCTTACCCTGTCACCCCTTCTCCTGCCCTCAATCTTTCTAGCATCAGGTTCTTTTCCAGTGAGTTGGCTCTAAGGTTGTTATAGACTATAATACCTGTTGTTACAGACTATAATTTATTCAATCAGCCTTTTTTGAGAGAAAAAAGGAAATCATGTAATACAAAGTCTCAGATTAGAAAATAACTGCAAAAGAACTTCCCCCCAAAATTATAATGGATAAAATAATTACATATCTACGACTGAAAAAAATTTCTGATCTACGGCTAAGGTCACTAAACCAGAACTTGCGAGCCACCCTTTTTTGTGCTGAAAAGTTAAATGGAACATTGCTATTCTCACTTTCATTGACTATATAGCTCCTTACCTATGATGATAGGAGAGTGGGGTCAAAACTTTGACAGGCTGTGTGGCCTGCAGGCTTAAAATATTTACTCTCTGGCCTACAAGAACACATATGGATTCCTAAAGAGGATGAAGTGGAGTTATTTTCTAATACAGTGAAACTATACAAAGGAAGCAAATAACTGATGAAACTAGGAAACTTACACACACTGTCTCCCTTCCTCTCACCCCCACCCTCCTTAGGCACACAAGCACATTCAGATGGCCACATAACAGAAGCTGTAGAAACTGCAAAGGAAGAACATAAGGAGAAGTATCAAAGAAATAATAGAAGAAACTTAACGTACACTGTAGCAAAATTTGTGTTCAGCTAGAGAGGGATCCCCATATGCCATACAGAATACTGGAAGGGAAAATCAATGAACCTGGAGATGGTCCAGAGTCACTGTTGAACTCTGAGACTTCTTTTGGGATTCTTTGGCAATAAAAGTAGAGGACAGTAAAATAATATCTATTTTAGCTCTAAAGTTAATGTATGAACATGCCACTTTTGTGGTTTTATAGAAAATCACATTCTAACCCTGAAGAGCTGTCACTTGGATAAGTTTTTAGGATTTATCACATGCATAGCAACATTTCAGGGGATGGAGACATAAAATACCATGGTCAAAGGCAACCTGACCTAGTTCCCCAAGTTTATTACTTGCCTTAGTTTTGATGCAGGTGGTGTTTTCAGGAGTATTCTGTTGAAAGGGAAGATGATGGGGATACACCGAGTTGGCATTAGGACACTGAGCCAGCTGTGCCCGTGGCCTCTTTCAGTCGATCACAGAATCTAGGAGTCATGGAAGACTTGGGTCTAATTTAAAATAACCTTCATCTCTTGAAAAATCTTGGATGGTTCAGTTGAACACAGCAGCAGGGTGAGGAAGTGTCCCTAGTGTGGTGGAGGGCGTATTGGAGCAAGGACTGCTGCAACCTGTAGCTGAAGTCCTGAGAAGCTGCTGGGATGTGGGTGTTAGAAATGAGGGGGAGATGGTAAGCACAACTAGGGTGGCTGTTTGTAATTTACAGCCAGAAGAGACCAGCAATCAGTGACTGGACTAGAACTAAACCTCCCCTGTACCACTTGCTGACAGATTCACTCCAGCAGGAAAGGGCAGTTGGCTATAATCTAAGTAATAACCATCAAAATAGCATCAGTGTTTAATGATGAGACGTAGAATGTTCTGTTTAAACTCAGAATTCAGTAATTACATCATACTGTCGTCTTTGTTATGAATGATGGTTACAGATGATACTTTTACGTATCTTTTTTTTAAGAATAAACTTAAATGGTTATTATACAAATACAGTTAGATCAAATAATCTATTTTAAATTCTAAACATTATTTTGCTTTATCAGTTTTTTTTTTGTGTGTGTGCATATAATTCTCTGGGGGAGTTCATCGTAGGAGATGGTTGTGGTGATACCAAGATTTAGGTATTTTCCTGTCCTGGGCAAAAACATTTTTCATAGTCATTTGTGCATAATGTATAAATCTACCAGAATAAGTTTTTGTTAACAAGACCATTGTCTGAACATTATTCCTTATATTTTAGAAAAGGCGCCGGCGGATTGACCGAAGTATGATTGGAGAGCCCACAAACTTTGTGCACACAGCTCACGTGGGGTCAGGTGACCTGTTCAGTGGGATGAACTCTGTAAGTACAAGGGTGGAGCGAGTGGGTGGGGCCTCGGGGCGTAGTCATATGTGCCTGTCTGGCAAGTGCATCCGTTCTTAATGACTGCACTGTGCCCAGTGAGTTAGACATTTACTACACGTACTTAATGTGAGCATGAAGAGAAGAAAATGAATAGTGGAAAAACCTCTTACTTAGTTTGTGAAGCCATGTGTTTTTCTGTTTGTACTAAACTCTTTGTAGCTACAGTTCGTCTGAATAACCGCTTTAAAATTTTTAAAGGATTTTGAGTTCAGAAAGGAAGTTACTATCACATGGATTCTCATGCCACCATTCCCCCCATTCCTCCCAGCCCCCAGCAACCTTGAGGTCAGCTTTTTAGTAATATTTAATCTCCTTTTTGTTCTCTTAAGTTCTGTTAGTTGCCTTTGCAAATGTATTTGTCCCATTTGCCTTATAAAATATTAGCCTTTATCTGATGTTAGAATGCTTGCAGTTTATTATTACTGTAACATAAGTTCTCATGCACTCAGCAGAGGATTAAAATTTGTACATATTTGCCTTTCTTTGTAGAGGTTTCAGTGAACTTCAGAAGAGACTTTAGATATACTCAGTTGAGTTCTTACTCCCTAATTTGCATCTAAGAGAAATAGAGTGTAGTGTAACAGAAACCAGTAGAGGGGGTTTATATCGGGGCTGTGCCTCATCCTTGCCCTGAAGCAAATGACCGTGTATCCAGAGCCACTTTCCCCCCAGATCTCAAGTACACCCGTGTGTCTGTATGTTCCCTCAAGTGTTTAGGACCAGAGTCAGTAAGGCTTTCATAAACACAGATACGCTACATTGTATGCTCACTTACTGGACAGTGTTCACAAAAAACAGGAGAACAACTTGTAAAATAGGTAGATGGGCATCCTGGATACAGCAAACAAGTTTGTCACTGCAGTTACTGGGTAAGCTAAGGGATGACATTTGCAGCTTCCTGGAAAGGAAACAGCTTGTTTGTTTTAAGTCTGTAGGAAAAGTCCACTGAAAGGCTTTTGTGAAAATGTTAGAGGCGTCAGGTTGCTGTTAAAATACAATTCAGTAGCTTTGTTTCCTGGATCAATGTGGAATGATGAGACCAAATGGACTATTAACCGTTGTTAATATTAAGGTCATTGTGACAAACATAAATAGAATGAATGGTTTCAAATTTATTATAGCTGATGAATTTTCTTTCTCATCAACACATCTTTCCCTACTTGTGTTCATAAAAATTTAACTATGTAGGCAAAAAAGAGCTTCCCTTGTAGCTCAGTTGGTAAAGAATCCACACAGGAGACCCAAGTTCGATCCCTGAGTCAGAAATATTCCCCTGGAGAAGGAAATGGTAACCCACTCCAGTATTCTTGCCTGGGAAATCTAATGGACAGAGGAGCCTGGTGGGCTATAATCCGTGGGGTTGCAAGAGTCGAAAGAGCCCAAGAAGAGGAAATCTGTCCTGTCACTGCTTCCACGTTTCCCCTTCTATTTGCCATGAAATGATGGGACTGGATGCCATGATCTTACTTTTTTTCATATTGAGTCTTAAGCCAGCTTTTTCACTCTTCTCCTTCACGCTCACCAAGAGGCTCTTTAGTTCCTCTTCACTTTCTGCCATTAGAGTGGCATCATCCACTTACCTGAGGTTGTTGATATTTTTCCCATAATCTTGATTCCAGCTTGTAACTCATCCAGCCTGATGTTTCACAGGAGTAATGAGGGTTACTTACTGGAAATCCAAATTCTTTTGTTTGAAATTAAAAAGAATTGACTTCTGGAAGAAAAACAGATTTGTCTTTCTTATAATCTGCATGGCATTATGAATGTACCATGTAAAAATGTTGTTGTAAATAGGCCTAGGATACCTATAAAGTCTAGGATAACATATTGCGTTAGGTAGGAAATTATTTGGCAACATGGTAAAATCCAGGTTTGTGCCACAAAACCTGGTGTTGCCAGAAAGGAGCAGAAAGTAAACGGATAGGCTGTGGGCCATAGCCGCCTCAGGTGGAGCAGGTTTGCTTAAACAGACCTGTAGGTTTTAGTTTCTGTTTTAAGATACTCTTACCTAGTTGTTTAGTCATGTGAATATAGATATTGCAGTAACTCATGTGGTATCACTGGTGAATTTTTCAGTAAAGGAGTGAAAACTTACCCATTTAAGATCCAATCGCATGTTCTTGCCTTAAACATACTGGACCCAAATAAACTGTGTTATTATTATTATTATCTTGTTACTATTTTCAGTTAGAATGTGTTTAAACCTGCCTCACCCTGTATCCGTTAGGCCATCACCTCCTGTATGCCTCTAGCATAATTCTCATTCTTTGATTGATACAAACTAAGATAGGATATACTGAGAGCACTTTAGAGTTTGCAGATAACCTTGTGCCTTTGTTTTGGTAAAGTAAGAAAATACCCCACTGGGACTTCCCTGGTGGTCCAGTGGTTGAGACTCCACTCTTCCACTGCCAGGGGTCATGGGTTTCATCCCTGCTTGGGGAATTACGATTCCACGTGCCACACAGCACGGCCAGAATAAAAAAGAAGATACCCCAGCATTTTTATATCTCACTAGAAAGTAGCCTTGTAATATGGTTATCTTTAATCATTTTACAAGTAGGAAACCTGATATTCACAGAAGGTAAATAGTTCATCCAAAGTTACAGTATTAATGAATAAGTCAGGATTACAGTTGAAGTCTTTGGATTCCTTTTTTGGAGTATAGTTGATTTACAATACTGTGTTAGTTTCAAGTGTAGAACAAGGTGATTCAGTTATACATATATTTTTAAACATTCTTTTCTCATATAGATTATCATGGAATATTGAGTAGGCTTCCCTGTGTTATACAGTAGGTCCTTGTTGGTTATCTATCTTAAATATACAGTGTATGTGATCTATCCCTTCCTCCCGTGTTTCCCCTTTGGGAACCATTAGTTTGTTTTTGATACCTGTCAATCTTTCTGTTTTATAAGTAAGTTCATTTTTTTGAATTCGATTCCACATGAGTGATAATATTTGTCTCTGATTAACTTAGTATGATAATCTCTAGGTCCGTTCATTTTACTGTGAATGGCATTATTTCATTATAAAATTATTTTATTGGAATATAATTGATTTACATTGTATTAGTTTCATGTATACAGCAAAATGAATTAAGTTACACACATATCCACTCTTTTTTAGATTGTTTTCCCATATAGGTCACTACAGAGTATTGAGTAGAATTCCCTGTGCTATACAGTAGGTCTTTATTTTTAATAGTTATCTATTTTTTATATAGTCCCAACCTCCCAGTTTATCCTTCTCACCCCCTTTCCCCTTGGTAACCATATTGTTTTCTACACCTGTGACTCTTTGTTTTGTACACAAGTTCATTTGTACCATTTTTTTAAAGATTCTGCATATAAGAGATATCATATACTTGTCTTTTTTATTTTGCTCAGTATGACAATCTCTAAGTCCATCCATGTTTCTGCAGATGGCATTTTTATTCTATTAAATGGCTGAGTAAGAAACATCCATTGTCTGTATCTAGCACATGCTCTTTACCTACCCGTTCCTCTGCCAGTGGACACTTGGGTTGCTTCCATGTCTTGGCTATTACAAACACTGCTGCTATGAACATAGAGTTTTGTCCGGATATATGCCCAGCCAGGAGTGGCACTGCTGGGTCATTTAGTAGTTCTCTTAGTTTTTAAGGAACCTCCATACTGTTCTTTGCAGTGGCTGTACCAGTTTACATTCCCATAAACAGTAGGAGGGTTTCCTTTTCCCCCACTCCCTTCCAGCATTTATTGTTTGAAGATTTTTTCTAATGATGACCATTCTGACCCTTATGAAATGATACCTCATTGTGGTTTTGATTTGCACTTCTCTGATAATTAGCAGTGTTGCGCACCCTTAAATGTGCTTTTTGGCCATCTTTGTGTCTTCTTTGGAAAAATGTCTGTTTATATCTTCTGCTAACTTTTTGATTGTTTTTTTTTTTTTTTGGACATACAACTGCATGAGCTGTTTGTATATTTTAGAAATTAATCCCTTGTTGGTTGCCACATTTGCAAACATTTTCTCCCATTTTGTGGGTTGTCTTTTCATTTTGTTTATGGTTTCCTTTGCTGTGTAGAAGTTTTTGAGTTAAATTAGGTACCATTCATTTATTTTCTTTAGAAGGTGGATTCAAAAAGATCTTGCTGCAATTAATGTCAGTGTTCTGTCTTTTCTTCTAAGACTTTTATAGTCTTTGACCCATTTCCAGTTTATTTTTGTGAACGGTGTTAGGGAGTGTTCTCCTTTCATTCTTTTATGTGTAGCTGTCCAGTTTTCCCAGCACCACTTACTGAAGAGACGGTCTTTTTTCCAGTGTGTACTCTCGTCTCCTTTTGTGGTGGTGGCCATAGATGGGTGTATGTATTTCTGGCTTTTTGTCCTGTTCCACTGATCTGTGTTTCTGTGCCAGTACTGTACTACTTCGATTACTGTTGCTTTATAGTATAGTCTGAATTCAGGGAACCTGTTTCTTCTGGCTTTGATTTTCTTTCTAAGGATTGCTTTGGCTATTTGGGGTCTTTCCTGTATCCATATAAATAACTTTTTGTTCTAGTTCTGTGAAAAATGACACTGGTAATTTAATAGGAATCGAATTGAATGTGTAGATTGCCTTGGGTAGTATTCTCATTTTGATAGTACTGATTCTTCCAAGAACATGGTATATATCCTGCTATCTGTGTCATCTCTGATTTCTTTCAACATCTTATAGTTTTCAGAGTAGAGGTCTTTTTTCTCCTTAGGTGGACTTATTCCTGTGTTTTTTATTGTTTTTAATGTGATGGTAAATGGGATTCTTTCCTTAATTTCCCTTGGTCTTCGTTGTTAGTGTATGGGAATGAAAAAGATTTCTGTGTGCTAATTTTGTACCCTGCGACTTTACTGAATTCATTGATGAACTCTAGTAGTTTTCTGGTGGCATCTTTAGGATTTTCTATGTATCGTGTATCATGTCATCTGCAAACAGTGATAGTCTTGTTTTCCAATTTGGATTCCTTTTATTTTTCTTCTCTGTCAAGGCTAGGACTTCTGAAACTATGTTGAATAAATGTGACAATGGATTATGACACAGATTTACAGATATTTAAAAATTCTTACAACCCTGGGGTAAATGTCACTTGATCATAGTGTATGATCCTTTTAATATACAGCTGGAGTATTTTTGCATCTGTGTTCATCGGTGATATTGGCCTGTAATTTTCTTTCCTTTTTTTTGTGGTACCTTTTTCTGGTTTGGTATTAGGGTGAAGTTGGCCTCATAAAATGACCTTGGGAGCACTTCTTCCTCTTCAGTCTTTTGGAAGGAGTTTCAAAAGGATAGGTGTTAACTCTTTTCTCAAATGTGATGTAATTTGTCTGTGAAGCCATCAGATCATGGACTTCTCTGTTTGTTGAACATTTTCTAATCACCGTTTCATTTTCATACTCATGATTGGGTCTAAGGTCTCCTTAGACAACCATTTTACCTTGTTGGATTTCTTTTTCTTGGGGATGGTTTTGATCACAGCCGCCTCCTGTACAGTGCTACGAACCTCCATCCACAGTTCTTCAGGGACTCTGTCAGATCTATGTCACTTCCACTGTATAATCTAAGGGATTTGATTTAGGTCATACCTGAATGGCCTAGTGGTTTTCCCTACGTTCTTCAATTTAAGCATGAATTTTGTAATCAGGAGTTCATGATCTGAGCCACAGTCAGCTCCCGGACTTGTTTTTGCTGACTGTATACAGATTTTCCATCTGTCTTTCGTTACTTTGAATATATAATGCTACTCCCTTCTGGTCAGCAGAGTTTATATTGAAGAATTAGCTGATAAATTTATGGGGATTTCCTTGTATATTATGTGTTGCCCTTCCTTATTGCTGTTGATATTTTATCTTTTGTCAGTTTGATCAATCAGTGTGTTCCTCCTTGAGTTCATCTCCTGTGAGCCACTCTGCACATCCTAGACTCGAGTGTTTCCTTTCTCATGTTAGGGAAGTTTTCAGCTATAACCTCTTCAGATATTTTCTCAGGCCGTTTCTGTCTTCTCCTTCTAGCACCCCTATAATGTACATGTTGGTGTGTTTAATGTCCCAGAGGTATCTGAGACGGTCCTCGTTTCCTTCCATTGTTTTGTCTTTGGTCTGTTGCTTAACAGTGATTCTTACCATTCTGTTTCGAGCTGTTTATTTTTCACGCCTCATGTATCCTGCTGTTGATTCCTTCTAGTGTAGTTTTCACTCCAGGTATTGTACTCTTTGTATCCCTTTGTTCTTCTAAGTTCTCAGTCTGTGCCTCATTGTTTTTCCAAGATCTTGGACCATTTTTACCGTCATTACTCTAAATTCTTTTTTTGTAGCTGTCTCTTCATTTAGTTGCTTCTGGTGAGTTTTTATCTTGTTCCTTCATCCGAAACATTCTCTGCCATCTCATTTTGTCTGTGGTTATGGACTCCTTTATGGCTTGCTTGTAGTGTGTTCCCCAAGTGGTCCTGAAGCTTGTGGAAACCTCCTGGTGGCAAGACCAGTGCTTTCCGCCTGGTGGGTGCAGCAGGGTCGTGTCCCTCTGGTGGGCAGGGGTGTGTCCTGGAGGGTATATAGCACACTGGGGCCACACAGCACGGTCACAGGTAAAGGGAGTGGGCAGGCCGGGGGTTCTGCCTTTATCGGGGTTGAAGGTAAAATGCCTAGACTTTCACAGGTTCACTCTTAACTGCTTCCTCCTGGCACTGTTGTGAGGGTTACATGGTGTCATGTTTTGAAGTGATTCTGTAAACCTGAGAGCGGCCTGTTCTGAGGGTATGAACTCATTATTGACTAGAGATGTTTCAGTCTTCTCTTGCATAACCAAGTGCTGGCCACAGGTTTCTGCAGAAATCCTGCAGTGTGTTAAGGAGACATCGTAGGCTCAGCAGAGGATGAGTCAAATAAAGTTCAGGGGCTCTAATCATGTGATAAAAGCTGGAGAGACTTATTCCCCTGGGCTCATAGGAGAAAAGGGTATACTATTCAGTTTCTCAATATGCAGACTTGGCTCTTGGGGTGTGGCCTCTGGCTAAGCTTCCTTTGAATATTCCAAGTCTTTGAATCCTCATTTGAATGCTTACACTTTTTCATTTTATTAATTTTACTGAATCTATATTAAGGCTTCCCAGGAGGCATGTAAAGAACCCACATGCCAGTGCAGGAGATTCCTGAGAGATGCAGGTTTGATTCCTGGGTAGGGAAGATTCCCCTGGAAGAGGCCATGGCAACCCACGCCAGTATTCTTGCCTGAAGAATCCCACGGGTAGAGGAGCCTGGCGGGCCACAGTCCATAGCATTGCATAGAGTAGGACAGGACTAAATAGCATTGCATAGAGTAGGACGTGACTGAAGTAATTTTTAGAATACACAGAATACTATTATTATGTGAATTTTACCACATGGACTTTTAAAATTTATCTTTGGTTCAGTTTCCTACTTTATTTTTGTATCTGATTCTAATCCAAGAAATTGAGGTGATTGCATATGTGAGGTGGTTGTAAATTAAGGTGGTTGAGGAACAAGGTTGAATTCATCTTTATCCTTTTGACTGGTTTTGAAATGTAGCCAAGTACTTTGTGAACTACACAGTTTTTTTTTTTTGTAATAGGGAAGTGGAGTGGCGGGTGTTTTGGCAAAAAAAGAAAAAGAATGGTTCAACTACCAGCTTAGCACTCCCTATATAATGAAAACAATTTCTAAGTCTATAAAAAGATATATATATATATAAAAGAAAAATTTTTTTTCTATAAAAAGTACCCTTCTGGGAAAAGCAGCCCAGCCAGACTATTAACAGAATTGATTGGTTGCAGTGGCCCTAGTTCCTGACCCGTTCTTTTCCTTTCTTGTCTCAGGTCAGCTCCATTCAGAACCAGATGCAGTCCAAGGGAGGCTACGGGGGTGGCATGGCCGCCAATGTGCAGATGCAGCTGGTGGACACAAAAGCAGGATAGCCCCAGACTTCTCCTCAGTGAGTACCTCAGAGCCCATGGCCACTGACAACAAGGAGAGGCTTAGTTCAGACTCCATTTCAGAAAATAAGTCATTTTAAAAAAATTGTGAACTTACTAGAAAAGGCAAAAATAGTTTGTTCATAGTCAGTTACAGCATTTGGGTATTAGTTTCATATTGTTCTTTTCCTTACGAGAAACTTTAAATGCCTTCAGACGTCTTGTTCTGGGGGAGCCTCTGAGTGAGATTCTAGTGACAAGATATCTCTTATGTGTTCTTTAAACGTGAATGAAGTTACTGAGTACTGATACTGTGTGAAATCCCATGAAAGTGAAGTAATTTTATATTTAACACCATTATGGGTAAATCGTTCATACTAAACTTTTCAAATTTAAAAGACAACTTCTAAATGGAAGCATGAAACCCCTAAAGTAAGAAAATAATTTGGCTTTTTCTTTGGGTTTTATAGGTCATTGTGAATTTCTGTATTTTGTTCCCACTGTTAATTTTTTTTTTTTTTTTGGTCATGGTTGCTTTTTCTTTCCAATTACAAAAACAGAAGTGTGATGGCGTCTTGTTTGCCCTGTTGTGATTGCTCCAGTGACACGTTCCTGTTCTGCTCTGAAGAAACTTGTCAGAAGAATCCTGCATTTCCTTCAGCTGGCATGCATGCCTCTGGACTCATGAACAGAGTTCTTTGGATTGTGGCTTAATTCTTGATTTTTATGAATATGGGTCTGATTTTAGCATGATCTTTTTTGTGTGAATGCTAGCACTGTTTTGCGTTCTTCCCCATTTTTCTTTCCACCTTCAACTCCTCGGCCTTATTGATTTTATTGGTAAGCAAAGACTTTTTATTTGTTAATTTGTCACCATTTATGTATATTTTGGAAGGTATGCGACCCGTAAGCACAAATGATCATTTCTATTCATATGAAACTGCAGCAGAGTAGTGTCTGCATGCTTTATGAAGTTGCTTGTGTGGGACCCCACAGGATGCCAGAGATGGACAGTTCCTGGCTGCCATGGGTGGATGATACTGCTGCTATTAGAGAAAGGTGAGCTGTGGCACCAAGTCACATCAGTTTCACAGAAAAAGGCAACTTGTAGCTTATTTTAGAAGTATGACTTTTATTTAGTTAGAATTATAATAAAAGAAAAGCTTGCATTCATAAGGCATTCATTCTGTTGTAAATGTTCGATCTATTTATTTGCGAGCAAGGACCTGGGATTGTAAACGAGTGTGGTTATCTATCAAGGAAGGGTGTGGTAATAGCCTCCTCCAGTCTGACTCTGAACACCATGTTCTTAGTAGTGGGTCCATTTCTTTGTGTGCTTGGTCTCTTTACTTGTTTGTTTAATACTGTGGTATCCAGTTGGCTTCCAGCAGCAGCTTGTTGAGCTTCTTAGCCTCTACTTCTGAGCACGGACTCTGGAGTCATTGGGCTCTCCATGTTCACATTTTGGGACAGTGGAAGTTGCCAGGAGCAGCGGTTGATCTGGCTGTGTTGTTGCCTTGGAGAACAGCCTGCATGGTGACTTAAGGTATTGCCAAGAATGCTTGGAAATGGTATTATTTCTATAAACGCTCCTCCTTCCAAAGGGTGTAATGGTAGGCCTGGTAGTGGTTTGGTTTCCATTAGAAATTTAAAATCTGATGTCCAGAAGAAAACAGTCAGTAAGGAATTAGGTAACTACATAGAAATCTAGATATGTTCTCTTCACCTTAGTCACAAGTTCTTATTAAGTAGATAAGTGAATACTGCGTTTATAGAGGCAAAACATGGCAGGATTTCTTCCCCCAGTTCTTTTAAGTTACCCTATACAGCAGGCACTAGATTATTCAGGCCTTTATTTCTGCAGTTTTGATCTTCATACGTGTCAATCTCAGAGAATCTGTCAAGAAAAAACATTTATGCTTAGCAATCAGAATAGGCATTTTGCAATTTAGTAACTTCTAAACTTGAATTCATTTGATGTCATTGTGTTGCTACTACATTCTGGGTTTTGCTTGACTAGCAGCGTCATTTTGTTCAGCAGTCAGGGTCCTGACAGGGACGCTGCAGTGTGCACGCTCTTTGAATGAGATGACTGTTTTAGTGTTGTCAGTGATAATGCTAGTTAGTCTACTTCTATTTTGACTTTAGTACAGAGTTTATAATTGTGTAACTCCTAGAACAGTACAGGGAGCCCTGGTCCCTTTTCCCTACTTCATGATTTGACTTTATTCTTTTTCTCAATTGCTCGCTTTCCTGATTCTCCAAGGACCAAATTCTCCAGTGAGCACTGGAGTGTGTCTCCATGGTAAGCCAAAGGCTGCACTCTTCAGCCTCTAATTGTTCTGCAGCTGCCTCTGACAGGCACAAGTAGCCACACTGTGTGCAGGAACACATGCCAAGGAAGGTGCCAATAATGACTCAAGAAATAAGAAAATTACCAAGAATTTTAAGATACTAACCTTGGACACAGTTTTTTTTAGGGAGTCCACTTTCCCCAGTTGATAAGTAGGTTTTTAAACCTTGGGATGTCATTTGCTCCCGATAACAATGTGTCTCATTTGAAAATTGAAGCTCACTAAATAGAATTGACTGTTAATAATATCTTGCTGAAACATGTGCTAACAACTGTTAACTAATGACATGCATTCTTAAAAGAGGTGCTTTCCGTGATGTAGGCGTGAAGTGGTGCCAATGAGCATAGAGCGGAAATGTGAACTCTGCTGATTGGGTTCAGCATTTCCGATGCAGCGTTATCAGTGGGCCTTTAAAGATACTTTGTGGGTATATATTAGCTTTCACTTTTGTTATTAAATTATAGCAGTTCTATTATAGAAAGCAAGTTTGCCTTGATTTTGTTTAAAATGACTTCTGCTCAGCACCCAGGAGATAAAATTGACATATTTTTATAATATAAGCATACTTTTTTTGTACATTGTGTTCATTCTTGAATAAAGTAAGTTCAGTGTTGGCTTGTAGATAATAAAAAAGTATTTGATTTTGATTCAATAAATGTTTTTCAATCCTGACTTGGTTATTTTCTTTCTGCTGCTGCTAAGTCACTTCAGTCGTGTCTGACTCTCTGCGACCCCATAGATGGCAGTCTATCAGGCTCCTCCAGGCAAGAATGCTGGAGTGAGTTGCCGTTTCCTTCTCCATTTTCTTTCTAGGAGATAAAGCACCTTTTTTGTGTTAATAAGTAACTGAATTTTGAGTTATGACTACTGAACAGAGGTATCCAACTCAGTTTTTCATGCTGAGGCATTTTGTCCTCACAGTATATATGTAGGATTTAATAGTAAAGGTAAGAATTCTATTTCCCAGTCACACTATCATATATTAGAGAGTTATAGAATATTTCAATTGTCACAGAAAGTGGGTGCAGTTTTGAAAAATGTCTGGAGGTACCTTTTGATGTCAGAAATTGAGGAAGGGGTACCCCATTGTTGTGAGGGTGGAAGTCAAGGGGGGCTGCTGCATATTAGTCCCCACAAGAGACCTATTGTCAGAGTGCCCTAGTTGGGAAACTGATTTAGAACAGAGCACGTCTGTATACTCACCAGATCCTGTTAGAGAATCTTTAATGTGTGGTTGGTCAGGTATTGGGAACAGATCACTTACATTTGCTGTATCATGATATTTTAAAATAGAAGTCAAGTATCAGAAAATGGTTTCTCAAAAAGTTTCAATAATCTTTCCGCATCTCATGGCCAGGGACTCTAAAGGGAAGCTGCGTTACAATGAAAGGATCTGAAGAAATTCATGTTGGTACATTAATGAAGAGCTCTATTTGGAGTGCATGTTTTCAAAGCATATGCATAACGTGCACAGAAAGTAGGACAAATCTATAAGCAGTGTCAGAATGGAATTTGCTAAAATTTTGAAAATGCAAAAATAAAATACCCTAGATTTGGGTGGCTTAGAAACAAAGTTACTTCTTACAGTTCTGGAGGCTTCCAAGTCCAACATGAGGGCGCCAGTGCAGTGAGAGCCCTCTGCCAGGCACTAATCCCATTCTTGAGAGTTACACCCTTATGACTGAAGCACTCCCAAAGGCCATACCTCAAGAATGTCAATGTGAGCTCCAGGGAGGGGGAACACTAACATTCAGATCATAGCAAAATGGGAATACAAAAACAAGAGGTTAAAAAACTCAAAGTAGGATACATCCAAAGAGGCCCACACCAAGATTTAATCAAACTATCGAAAGTCAAAGACAGAATCTTAGAAACAGCAAGACAAGAAATAAGTACAAAAATCCTCAAGAAAATAATAGCAAACAGAATTCACCAGCACATTAAAAGAATGATACATGATGACCAAGTGAGACTTATTCCCAGAAAGCACAAATAGCTCAACATAAGTCAGTCTCTGTAACACACCATGTTTGCAGAGAGGTAGGGGGAACCCCATTTGGTCATCTCTCTGACAAACCTCAAGACCCTTTTCAAGAGTAAAAACACTCAACAAATTAAGACTAGAAGGAAACTGAACAAAATGAAGGTCATATATGAAAAGGCCACAACTGTGATATCATTCATTTTCAATGGTGAAAGACTGAAGAGATCAAGAACCAAGAATATGGATGTCTGCTTTCACCACTTTGAACAAAATACTAGGAGTCCTAGACAGAAAAGGCAAAGTTATCAGATCTCACTACACATACAACATGATCTGATATGTAGAAAGTCCTAACAATTAGATATCACACACACACACACTTGTTAGAACAGATAAAGTGACAGGATTCAGAATCAACACAAACATTAGTTATGTTCTTGTATACCAAGGAGGCAAAGCTAGTGGAGGGGATGGAATTCCAGTGGAGCTATTTCAAATCCTGAAAGGTGATGCTGTGAAAGCGCTGCACTTGATATGCCAGCAACTTTGGAAAATTCAGCAGTGGCCACGGGACTGGAAAAAGTCAGTTTTCATTCCAATCACAAAGAAAGGCAGTGCCAAAGAATGTTCTAACTGCAGCACAAATGCACTCATCTCGCACACACTACTAAAGTAATGCTCAAAATTCTCCAAGCCAAGCTTCAACAGTACGTGAAATGTGAACTTCCAGATGCACAAGTTGGATTTAGAAAAGGGAGAGGAACCAGAGATCAAATTGCCAACATCCACTGGATCATGGAGAAAGCAAGAGTTCCAGAAAAACATCTATTTCAGCTTTAATGATTATGCCAAAGCCTTTGACTGTGTGGATCACAATGAACTGTGGAAAATTCTGAAGGAGATGGGAATACCAGACCACCTGACCTGCCTCTTGAGAAATCTGTATGCAGCTCAGGAAGCAGCAGTTAAAACTGGATATGGAACGACAGACTGGTTCCATATTGGGAAAGGAGTACGCAAAGGCTATATATTGTCACCCTGCTTATTTAACTTATATGCAGAGTTGATCATGCGAAAAGCTGGGCTGGATGAAGCACAAGCTGGAATCAAGATTGCCAGGAGAAATACCAATAATCTCATGCAGATGACACCACCCTGATGGCAGAAAGTGAAGAACTAAAGAGCCTCTTGATGAAAGTGAAAGAGGAGAGTGGAAAAGTTGGTTCAAAGCTCAACATTTAACTAAGATCGTGGCATCCGGTCCCATCACCTCATGGCAAATAGATGGGGAACCTGGTAGAATTTATTTTGGGGGGCTCCAAAATATATGGATGTGAGAGTTGGACTGTGAAGAAAGCTGAGCGCCGAAGAATTGATGCTTTTGAACTGTGGTGCTGGAAAGGACTCTTGAGAGTCCCTTGGACTGCAAGGAGATCCAACCAGTCCATTCTAAAGATCAATCCTGGGTGTTCATTGGAGGGAATGATGCTAAAGCTGAAACTCCAATACTTTGGCCACCTCATGCGACGAGTTGACTCACTGGAAAAGAGTGAGTGACTGAACTGAACTGAAAATGACTGCAGATGGTGACTGCAGCCATGAAATGAAAAAAGACACTTACTCCTTGGAAGAAAAGTTATGACCAACCTAAACAGCATATTAAAAAGCAGAGACATTACTTTGCCAACAAAGGTCTGTCTGGTCAAGGCTATGGTTTTTCCAGTGGTCATGTATGGATGTGAGAGTTGGACTATAAAGAAAGCTGATCACCGAAGAATTGATGCTTTTGAACTGTGGTGCTGGAGAGGACTCTTGAGAGTCCCTTGGACTGCAAGGAGATCCAACCAGTCCATCCTAAAGGAGATCAGTCCTGATTATTCATTGTAAGGACTGATGTTGAGGCTGAAACTCCCAATACTTTGGCCACCTGATAAGAAGAGCTGACACTGATGCTGGGCTGGGAAAGATTGAAGGTGGGAGGAGAAGGGGACAACAGAGTATGAGATGATTGGATGGTATCACTGACTCAATGGACATGAGTTTGTGTAAACTCCAGGAGTTGGCAGGGAGGCCTGGCATGTGCAGTTCATGGGGTTGCAAAGAGTCGGACGCATCTAAGTGACTGAACTGAACTGAAGGAGGCAAAAGACTTGTATGTTGAAAACTAGAAACCATTAAAGAAAGTCAAGACACAAATAAATAAAAGACATCTTGTGTTCATGTACTCTATAAAAATCCATCCTTTTTTCATGTGGAATCTCAAGGGACCCTTGAGAGAGCCAAAATAATCTTCAAAACTTCCTATAAATCTACAGTAATTACCACAATGTAGTACTACTATAAAGAGATACATAGACCACTAGAATAGGAAGCCCAGAAATTAACTTTCCTGTGTCTGGTTCAGTGACTTTCAACAAGGATGCTAAGGCCAGTCTTTTCAACAAATGGTGCTGGGGAGATACGATATGCACAGACAGAATAAAGGTGAACCATGTCAATCTGTTCAGGCTACTACAACAAAATACCACAGACTAGATATCGTATGTAAACAACAGAAATTTATTTCTTACCATTCTGGATGCTGGGAAGTCAAGGATCAAGGTGCCAGCGTGGTTCCTTCTGGTGAGGGCCCTTCTTCCTGGCTCATAGCAGGTGCTGCCCTCTTGCTGTGTGTCTTCACATGGTGGAAGAGGCAAGGGATCTCTCTGGATCCTCTGAGAGCAACAATTCCATTCACGGCAAAGTCTCCATGATGTAAACAATTCCCAAAGGCTGACCTACTAATACCATCGCATAGGGTATTAGGGTCAACATACCAATTTTGAGGAGGACACAAGAATAGACTATTACCATACACGATATACAAAAACTGGATCAAACACATTAACATAAGACCTAAAACAATGAAATTCTTGAAAACATGAGAAAAGGTTCATGACAGTGAACTTGCAATGACATTTTTGGATAAGACATCAAATCACAGGCAACAAAAGTAAACAAAACCCAGACTACTTCAAAATTACCTTCTGCACATCAAAAAAATACAATCTAGAATAAAAACGTAAACTACAGAATGGGAGAACATTGCAAAGCTTCTATCTGACAAAGGGTTATATCCATTGTATAAAAAGAACTACAAGTCAATATCAAAAAGCATACAACTAAAAATTGGGTAAAGGACCTGAATAGACATTTCTTTAAACAAATGGCTAATAAGCACATAAAAAGATGCTTAACATCACTAACCATGAGGGAAGTGCAAATCAAAACCATAATGAGATAGCACCTCACACTCAATAAGATACATGGCTTTGGTTAAAAACAAAATTAAAAAAACCCAGAAAATAATGTATCAGTGAAGATATGGAGAAATTGGAACCCTGTGCATGTTGGTGGGAATGTAAAATGCTGCAAATGCCATGGAAAACTACAGAGGGTCCTCAGAAAAAACTTGAAAATACCACCATATGATTTTACTTCCGGGTAGTACCATATTCAGAAGAACTGAGCAGAGTCTCAGACATATTTGTGCACAATATAGCAGCATTATATACAACAGCCAAGATACAGACGTGACACAAGTGCTCACTGACAGCCAAACAGAAAAAGTACAGTATATACTCAACAAGGAAGTATTATTCAGTGTTAAGAAAAATCCTGACACATCCAACAATGTGAATGAACTTTGAGGATGTGATCCTGAGATAGACTTGGACCTAGGATTCTCTACTGGGTGTGGACACCTGGACAGACATCTCCTTGAGCAACAGGATACAAAGAAACTGTAAGTGACTAAAAGTAACTGTAGCAGGAGCAGCTGGAGTAACTGTACACAGCAGTGAGCAAGTCCACCATCTGGGGAGTGCCAGGAGCAAAAGCAAGGTGTGCACATGGTCCCTGCAGGGCACCACCAAGTGGGGACAGATCACCTAAATCTGCCTGCTCTCCAATTCATGAATCCGCCCTGCTGTTGCTCCATTTAAGGACCCAAGCAGCTCCTCCTGGGGAGGCAGGCAAGGGTATGTTTCTCGCTTTGACTTAACTTGTGCTACAACATGAGCTCTGATAAAGCCTTGCCTGAAATTCTCTGGCCACTTACCAATGTGAATTGATTTAGAGTCCAGAGGCCCAGGTTGGTAACAATTTTCACTTAAGCGTATCGGTAGGTAAATGCTTAGCAAGTCAAAGAACAGATTAGGTGTTCAAAAGCAACAGTAGATATTTAACGCATATATATGCGATCTAGAAAAATGGTACTGATGAACATATTTGCAGGGCAGGAATACAGACAGAACAGACTTGTGGACACAGCAGGGGAAGGAGCTGAACTGAGTAGCATTGAAACACACATTATCATTTGTAGAGTAGATAGCTAGTGGGAAGTTGCTGTATAACACAGGGAGCTCAACCTGGTGCTGTGACAACCCAGAGGGCTTGGATGGGAGGAGAGGTTCGAGAGGGAGGGGACATATGTATACCCACTGGTTGAGTCACATATGGTTGAAACCAACACAACATTGTAAAGCAATTACCTTCCAATTAAAAATAAATTAAAAAAAAATTGTAACAGCAGAGTAGGAGAGGGAAACATTAAGAAAAGTATGACATTTACAGACTATAATCAAGTGTGGGATGAGAACCACCTCCAAATAGACTTGGACATACAGCTGAGAAATGCAAATCACTCAGTCACCTGACATCCTTTTCTCTTTTCCTCGTAAGTGCAAACTTGGGATAAACTGAGTTTATCTTGTGCTCAACGTGTTATGCCACTAGAAATGGTGCTTTCACAATTGAGATCTTGTTAAAAAGGTTCATGGGAACACAACCGACACAAGAACCAAAGACCCTATGAAAGGCCACGTCAGAAGCTCAAGTTATTCAGCAACTGCCCAACACCTCAGGATATTTGTTCCTGTAATCAGCAGTTCCTAGCTGTAGAAGCCATTACACACCAAGGTCTTTGTTTGCTAGATGCCACTAATAAGATGATGCCTGATGCTTTTTTCAGAGCATCCTCACCATGCCTAGCACACAGCAGGGACCTAAAGGTGCATGTCTGTAGAAAAACCATACATGTGTCTATGGAAAAACCATTCAATGTTTTCCATTAAAGCCCATGATACCACACAGGGCCAGACACAGATGTTGACAGAGTCTCACGTGAAAAGCACCATGTACAAAAAACCGTGATGTGGACGGAGGCCTTTCCTGCTGACACTGAGGAAGGGACACACCAATGCAGCCTCGCCAGGTGCCTCAGGAATTCAGTGAGTGGCAAACACAACGTCTTCTAGGATTTGACAGACCTCCCTGATTTGGATTTTACAACGCAGGCCATTCTTTTGTTCCTGATGCTGGCATCCTCCTCTGCTTGGTGGCGGGTGACCTCATGCTGCCTCGCAGTCTCCGCTATGGCTCTCAGATACAACCAACCACCAGAGGACAGCAGGTGTGTCAGTCTAGCTCAGCACCACCCCTGGTGGTCCTCAGAATGAAGGACTTGCCAGGCCCGGTATTGAGAGAGAGTCAGTAGCACAGGTGTCCGGTGAAATAGGTGGTAAAAACACAAAACTATGATTTCTATTTTCTTTCCAACTTTAAGAAACCTTTAGGTTCAATTTTTGTTTTACCTATCAGACTTCAATTAGTTCCAGATTGCCAGAAGCACTTTACATTCCTGGCCTCACAGGGAAGGGAGGATGGTCTGGCTGTGGGGCTATGTAAGAGGATGGGACACTGGAGGGAGAAGCTGAGGAGACATTTAGTAAATACTGGTCACCTGTTAGGCGTGGGCTTGGCTCATTCTCAAATCTATCCTCGTACAGAGTTTACTCTTCCAATGTCACATATAGGTGATGGAACAGATTATTAGAGGGTAAATGACTTGCTCAAGGTCAAATAGCCAATAGCTGGGCATGGCTGTCTTGCCGTTTCTGATGAACATCATGGGGTCATGCATTAAACTGGCCTTGACCTCCAGGCTAAGAATTCTAAGGAACACCTCACACAGGCCCACATGCAGGCACATACCCACATGTGTGTATAGGGGCAGGTGACTTTGACTCTCAGTCCCACCCAAACCCCGTGGATTGGAAAAAGAATAGTTGCCTTTAAAAAGAGAATGGAGAGTTATATTAAGACAAAGGCAGGAAAGCTTGTAAGGCAAAATGCAGGAGGGGGTTAAGACCTTATCTGTCAGCTGTCTGTCAGTGCTTGTTTCAAAGGAGACAAGATTTACAGGTGAGAAGAAAGACAAAGAGAATTCTAAGCTACTCTGCTGGACTCTCAGCTCTCCCTCCCTGTCACCTGGGTGAAAAACACCCAGCTCTGAAGCCTCAAACCCTTTGCTTCTCAGGAACCCAGACCTAACACTGCATTCAGACCCTGGAGACCTGGGAAGATGTACTCTTTCAACCAAAACGTATCAGCAGGATAGGGTTCAGGATGAACCAATGCAAAATATTTTTTAAATTGGAAAAATAAAAATACTGAAAAGAAAATAAGCAGTAACCCAGAATGCCAGGAACAACCTAGCAGCTGAACCTACCCTGAGTTCCAGGTCGCAGTGGGCTTGCCGGCTGTGGGAAGGTCAGAAGCCAGAAAGGAGGCTCAGTGTTTGGGTGCCAGCAGTGAGTCCACATGGGATGCCCAGCCTCCCAACCATGCTGAGCACCTGGGTCCCCAGCTGATCTCTAGACGACAACTCAACACCTACCCCTTGTGTGCACTTCCTGGGACAGAAAACCATTCTTTAGTTCATCTTGCTTATTACTCTGCCCTCTCAAAGGAAGTTCTGAGCTCAAATAGGATTTAAATATCTAACGTTGGTGATGATAGAAAAATAACTGCTTTCAAGTTTATTGGCTCCTCAGCATGATGAAGCCCCACGGTCTTAGTGAAATGAGTGCTTGACAAGCTGAAGTTAAAACCCAAGGTCAAGTTTCCCTCAGTTTTCGCCCTTGGTGCAAATCTCAGTGCTGACCGGCAACTTGATCTCTAGTGCCCTACAGATTTTATGGATGAGACCCAGGAGGAGAGAGCATTTGGAGTTTGGGTTTATTAGCTGTATACAAACTGCCCTTAACATACTTCTGATCTCCCAGGAGTTGAAACCCTCTGCTTCTGTGATGAGTTTTCCTCTCCTCTAGCTGCAGCCATCACAAATATTTCATTTGTTAATCTTTCTTGGGGTTAGATTTTTAGGGGGCATTTTAAAAAACTGGTAAAATACACATAAATTCACCACTGTAACCATTTTTGAGTGCACATTTCAATACTGTTACACACATTATTATCGTGCAACCAACTTCCAGAACATTTTCATCTTGCAAAACACTGGGTAGCCCCCCATTTCTCTCTCCCCAAGCTTTTGGCAATCACTATCCTAGTTTCTGTGTATTTAAGTAATCTAGATAGCTTGCACAGTGTTTGTCTTTTTGTTCCTGGCTCATTTTACTTAACATGAAGGTTCATCCGTGTTGCAGCATATTTCAGAATTTCCTTCCTTTTAAAACTTGAATATTCCACTTACAACATATATATACTACATTTTATTCATCTATTTATCCATCAGTGGACATTTGGGCTGCTTCCACTTTTTGGCAATTGTGAATAATGCATGCGTATACAAAGCCGCCTTTGAGGCTGCTCTCAAGTCTTTTGGATACATAGCCAAGTGGGATTTCTGGATGACACGGTAGTATTACTTTTTCAGGAACCTCCATAGTTTTTTCTATCAGGGATGCAACCATTTTACATTTTCACTGAGAGTACATAGGGTTCCAGTTTCTCCACATCCTTCTCAGCACTTGTAGTTTTCTAGTTTTTTCTTTTTTTCGGGGGTGGGCATAACTATTTCAATGGATGTGAGGTCTTTCATATATAATTTTTTCACTTCCTTTTTATTTAGTGATGTCGAACATCTTTTCCTGTGCTTATTGGCCATTTTTTTCTCTTCTTTGAAAACTCTCTAAAGTCTTTTGCCCACTTGAAAATTGTGAGTTGTTTTGTTATTGAAGAGATCTTTTATTTAAAAACTTACAAAAATTTTTTTGAAGTATGTTTCTAATATTATACATATTTCAAGTATGAAAATATAAAATACACAGTTCTCATTAGTGCAGAATGGATCCTGAGGCTCTATTAAAATTGCTGTTACAAACAAATTTAGAAATCAAAATTTACAGAATTTTGATTTCTTTTGAATTTCTTGCCCAACAAGACAGTATTTATTCAGTGATAACCCTCAGATCCCTGGGGTACATCCTGTCTATGCCCCAGACTGCCTGGTGAGTTCTCTTTAGAGTTTTCAGATAGCTCCTCTCTCAGGTTGTCCTACTGCTATTAATATGCTTCCTTCAAGTTTCCCACTCACATTTTTTAAGTTTTGACTTTACTCTAGGAAACAAGAAAGCTCTGGGTCTCATTGAAAAGTCAAGACTATAATGCATTTTCTACATGCAATCAACTTAATTTTGGAGCATTTTGGTTATATTTAGGACACTTGAGGTTGTCCGATAAATGACCCTTTGTAAGGAGTCTCGGCCTGCCAAGACTATATTGGGCAAAAAAATTAAATTCTAGAAAAGAAGATGAGGTGGAAGAGTCAGGGTAAGATCTATAGCTATGAAGAAGGAAGAGAGAGAGGGAGGGAGTGAAAGGTAGTGATAGGGAGTGATAATACAGCTTATAATTACTGAGAAACTTTTTAGGTGGCTAAGCAATATAAAAGGATTGCACTTGCATTAATTCATTTCATCCTCATAGCTTATGAGATAGGTTGTTGCTAACCTGATCTGAGGATGAGCGAACTAAGGCACAGGCGATATACACAGCCTTCCCAAAGTCACACAGGTGAAAAGTGACCTATTAGTTATTTTTTGCTATATAGTAAATTACCACAAATTCAACAGCTTAAACTGGCATAACTTCAGTACATCAGGAATCTGAAATTCAGTGGGTCAGCTTGGCTGGGTCTAAGGTGTCAGCTGGGCTGTGCTTAATCTGGAAGCTTAACTAGGGGAAGAGCCACTTCCAGGTTTAGGCAGGTGGTTGGCAGGATTCATTTGCTTGTAGAACTGAGGGTCCCAGCTCATCACTGACTGCTGGCTGAAGAGAGATCTGCGTCTCTATCTTCGTTGCATCATTACTGACAAAAACTGCTGAGATCTGGAAACAACTTAAGTGTCCACTGACAGACAAATGGATAAAAAGTATGGGGCATGTGCACATACTTTGCTGTGCATATACACAGAGGTAACATTCTGCCTTAGAAAAAATTCTGCAATTTGTGACAACATGCTTGAACCTGAAGAACATTATGCTGAGCAAAATAAGCCAAGCACAGAAAAATACTGCATGATCTCACAAATATGTGCAATCTGGTGTTTATTCAGGGGTAAAGGGTGGACGGAAATGGAGATGTTGATCAAAATGTGCTGAGATTCAGTTATGTGGGATGAGTAAGTTCTGGAGTGGTACTGTATACCATGATGACCACGGTTACTACTACTGTATTATATACTTGAAACCTGCTAAAGAGTTGATCTTGAGTATTCTCACCACACACACAAACTGTAACTATGTGAGGTGATGGATATGTTAATGAGCTTAACTGTAATAATCATTTTACAATGTATACATGTATAAAATCATCACATTGTACAGTGTACACTACTATACAATAAATGTTTGTGACCCCTGCCCCCAGTTTCATATGTTGAAATCCTAATCTCTGAAGGTGATATTAGAAAGAAGGGCCTTTGGAGATGATAAGGTCATTATGGTGGAGCCATCATGAATGGGGTTAGTGCCCTTTATAAAAGAGGTCCCAGAGAGATCCCTCACTTCTGCTGTTCCCTGAGGACACACTATTTATTTATAAAGCAAGTTATCACCAGACACCAAGTCTACCAGCATCTTCAACCTCTCAGCCTTCAGAACTGTGACAAAGAAATTTCTTTGTTCATAAGCCATTCAGTCTGTAGTATTTTGTTGTCGCTGCTGCTGCTAAGTCACTTCAGTCGTGTCCGACTCTGTGTGACCCCATAGACGGAAGCCCACCAGGCTCCCCCGTCCCTGGGATTCTCCAGGCAAGAACACTGGAGTGGGTTGCCATTTCCTTCTCCAATGTGTGAAAGTGAAAAGTGAAAGTGAAGTCGCTCAGTCGTGTCTGACCCTTAGCGACCCCACGGACTGCAGCCTACCAGGCTCCTCCATCCATGGAATTTTCTAGGCAATAGTACTGGAGTGGCTTGCCATTGCCTTCTCTATTTTGTTACACCAGCCCAAATGAACTAAGACACACATCTAAATCATACACAGTATTTATGTGCCAATTATTTAACTTAATAAAGCGGAAGAAAAAAAATACTTTAAAGACTTAAAAATAAATCTTATATGAGAATGTGAAACCCTTAAACCAAAACAGTAAAACAGTGACAGCAGTAGCAGATCTAAGTAAATGGAGACATACACTGGGATATGGGAGACTAAATTTTATAAAGACGGTAATTTCCTTCAAGTTGATATACAATTTCAAGAAATTCCCACTCAAAACTTCAGATGTTGGTGTGTGCATATGTATGTATATAAGCTGATAAGTTGGTTGTAAAATTCATTTGGAAATGCAGTGATACAAGAATAGCTAACATATACTTGAAAAAGAAGAGTGTCAGAAAACTTTCTCTACCAGATATTAGTATGTATTATAATACTAGAGTAATTAAGACAGTGAGGTATTGAGGAATGGAAGAGTAAATAGGCTGATAAAAGAGAACACACCCCAGATGTGTTCTCATATACATATGGACAGCTGATGTCATTCAAGTGCCAAGAACTTATCTTTTCAATAACGTGTGGGAACAATCTATAGGTGTGAGAATAAAACCTGGCCTCTACCTCACAATACGCACAAAAACCTATTCCAGATATATTTCAGAGCTAAATTTAAAAGGCAAAACATCCAAGTATCTAAAAAATACAAATATGCTGGAGTAGAGGAAGACTTCTTAAACAGATCACAATGCACTACCCATAAAGGAGAATAAATTTCTCTAGCCCAAAATTAAGAACTTCATCAAGAGACACTATTAAGGCTACGACAAACAAGCCAAGAGTGAGAGAGGATACCTGCCACAGATGTAACAGATGAAGCAGCCCATTCCAGAAATATATATACACACAGCTTATACATATATATACACAGAATATTTATATATTGATAAGAAAAATACTCATAAAGCATTTCATAACAGTGCAAATTAAGTGGTTCACATAAATATGAAAAGCTCAACTCCACTAACAATAAGGGAAATGAAAACTAAAACCACAATAAAACACCATTACATACCCACCAAAATGGTCAATGTTAAAAAAAAAAAAAATACCAAGTAGTCAGAACAGATGAGCAGCTGCCAGGAGTCTGGAGATGTTGGTCAGTGTAGATTTTTAGAAATTTAATTGGCTCTTTTGTCTGCTTTTCATTCCTGTTCAGAGTTGGGCCATTTGTATTTTCTGGAAAAATTCCCTTGGGGGGCCTGGAAAAAACCATCACTCATTAAATATTCCAAGTCCTATGTCTAAACGTACAAACACTGTATTAGGAAATAGCTATATCCACACTGACCATTATCATCTGAAGATGATCCAAATAGAAGTCTGAAATCCTGTATTTCCTGACTGGAAATGCTTTATTTCATTACCTCTGTGAAGAAGTCTTCTGAAACATTTCACTATGGACCACAGACATACCTGGGAACACCATTAAGAAATTACCTTGTTCCACCTTTTTTGTTTTTGATGAATTACATCATTTAGCAAGAAATTTGAGGAAGGTGAGCTTGCTAAAGAAATGAAAAAATTATATGTATATATACACACACATTCTCCTTATCCATTCACCCAGGAATGAATACTTAGCTAGTCTGCACATCTTCCTATTGTGAATAATGCTGCAAAAAAAAAACACAAGTAACTACGTGAGATGATGAATGTATGGACTGTGGTTATCATTTCCCAATGTATATGTAAATAAAATTACAATATAAACTTTAAAAGTTCACACTGCACAACCTAAAATAAATAAACTAAATATAAGGACGTCTGGCTCTCACCTTTTCAAACACTTAAGACCCCAGGAAGAGTCATACTGTAGTGTGGCGCCATCTGGTGGTTCCGGTGCACTTTACAACTTCCCCTAAATTTAGCCCTGTTATTGTTTCATCCAAGAGTAACTTTGGACCCATGATCAGTTCAGTTCAGTTCAGTTTCAGTCGCTCAGTCATGTCTGATTCTTCGTGACCCCATGAACCGCAGCACGCCAGGCCTGCCTGTCCATCACCAGCTCCCGGAGTCCACCCAAACCCATGTCCATCGAGTCGGTGATGCCATCCATCTCATCCTCTGTCGTCCCTTCTCCTCCTGCCCTCAATCTTTCCCAGCATCAGCGTCTTTTCAAATGAGTCAGCTCTTCGCATCCAAAGACTTCAACATCAGTCTTTCCAATGAACACCCAGGACTGATCTCCCTTAGGATGGACTGGTTGGATCTCCCTGCAGTCCAAGGAACTCTCAAGAGTCTTCTCCAACACCACAGTTCAGAAGCATCAATTCTTCGGCAATCAGCTTTCTTTATAGTCCAACTCTCACATCCATACATGACTACTGGAAAAACCATGGCCTTAACTAGACGGACCTTGGTTGGCAAAGTAATGCCTCTGCTTTTTAACATGCTATCTAGGTTGGTCATAACTTTCCTTCCAAGGAGTAAAGTGTCTTTTAATTTCATGGCTGCAATCACCATCTGCAGAGATTTTGGAGCCCAGAAAAATAAAAGTCAGCCACTGTTTCCCAATCTATTTGCCATGGTGTGATGGGACCAGATGCCATGATCTTAGTTTTCTGAATGTTGAGCTTCAAGCCAACCTTTTCACTCTCCTGTTTCACTTACATCAAGAGACTTTTTAGTTCTTCTTCACTTTCTGCCATCAGGGTGGTGTCATCTGCATATCTGAGGTTACTGATATTTTTCCCGGCAATCTTGATTCCAGCTTGTGCTTCTTCCACCCCAGCGTTTCTCCTGATGTACTCTGCTGCTAAGTTAAATAAGCAGGGTGACAATTCACAGCCTTGATGTACTCCTTTTCCTATTTGGAACCAGTCTGTTGTTCCATGTCTGGTTCTGTTGCTTCCTGACCTGCAGGAAGCAGGTTTCTCAAGAGGCAGGTCAGGTGGTCTGGTATTCCCACCTCTTTCAGAATTTTCCAGTTTAATTGTGATCCACACAGTCAAAGGCTTTAGCATAGTCAATAAAGCAGAAATAGATGTTTTTCTGGAACTCTCTTGCTTTTTTGATGATCCAGTAGATGTTGGCAATTTGATCTCTGGTTCCTCTGCCTTTTCTAAAACCAGCTTGAACATCTGATCATCTGCTACCAAACTTCAAACAGGAGACAGCATGGCTAACACTTCCCTTATCATTAATTCCAAACTTACGCAAAGCTTTTCATTATAAGACTAAGCACTTTTTCATGTCTATTGGACAGTCTTGCCTCTTAATGAAGTGCTTATTTCTTTTACTCATTTTATTTTTAATTTGGGTTCTCTTTTTCTTTTGATAGAAAGAAGTACTTTATATATTCTGGATACGTGTGTGCTGAAGGGCGTATGAATTACAATGTATTTTCCAACTCTGGCTTTTTGTTCTTTTAAATGGTTATTTTTTGATGAACATGTTTTTAAGGCAGTGAAATATACCATTTCCTTTATTGTTAGTATTTTCTTATGAGAATCTTGTTCAAGAAATCCCTACTATCGCTGAGAGTTTGTCAGCAGTACCAGTGTTACTTCTTTTCTAAGTGTTGGGTTTAAGTTACAGACAGTGCCATCCAGGACAAGTTTTCTCAATGGAAAGGCTTTTAAATGAGACTCGACTTCTTTAGTAGTTATGGGACTACTGAATTTTCCTTATTACAGTGTTACTAAATTTTGTTTTTCTATGTTTATTTCATCCACATTTTATTCAGTGTCTTTTAATGACTACAATGTTTTGTTTCTAACATTGGTTAGTTTTGCCATTTTTCTTTTTCCTTGATCATTCTCACCAAGAGTTTAGAAATTTTATCGGTCTACTGCTTTGCTAGTCTTTTTTTTTTTTTGGTCATGTTACATATTACACTAATTGCTGCTATTATTTTTTCCATCTATTTGAATTTAATTTGCTATTATTCTGGTTTCTTGAGAAGGTTTAGCTAATTCATTTTTAGCCTTTCTGCTTTTCTAATATGTGCACTTTAATGATACGCTGTTCCCTTTCATCACATCCAAAGGTTGTGACTTGATATTCCTGTTTTCATTTGGTTCAAAATAATTTCTACTTTCTACTGAGTTATTGGGAGGTATATCCTCTTTAATTTTCAAATTTTGTAATTTTTATTACCAATTTCCCATTAATTCTGCTGCAGAGAGCCTTCTCTATGAGAATCCAATTCTTTGAAATTTGTTAACAGTTTCTTTATGGCCTAACGTATAGTCAGCTTTGATAAATGCTCCATAATCACCTCAAAGTAACTATCCTTACACTTTTTTGGGGGGGGGGTGTAGACTGTGTCTGCTCTCATTTACTGAGAGAGCTGTATTAAAATTTTATTATTATTTTTATATTAAAATTTTAAATATGACTTCTCCTTTGCTCAGTATGGAGAAATTAGCACTTTATCTTCCTCCCTAAAACAAAAAACTAGACAAAATACAACCACTTGAGACCCTTGACACGAGGCACTTAAGCGCGTAACCCTTCAGTGCATAGGCCCTCCACAGCCCCAGCTCACTGCCTGTAGAAAACTTCCAGGAGAATATAGAAAACTCAAAAGAATCTAAAAGCTGTTAGAATCAATAAAGGAATTGAGCAAGTCATTATAAAACAATTGTATTTCACTACATTAGCAACAAATAAAAAACAAAAGACCTAGAGACACCTCACCAGAGACAGTATCCAAATGGCCAATAAATTTGTGAAGATGCTTATTAGCATTACTAGTAATTATGGAAATTAAAGTTAAAACCACATAAAGATACCAGTACATACTTACCAGAACTCTTGAAAGTAGAAAGAAAAACTGAAAATATCAAGACTGGCAAGCATGATAGCAAATGTCCCTTCTGTGAACACATGGAAACACAACAGGCTGACCAGCCGGTTGGAAAGGAAGCCTCTGGGCCTCTCTTACCTTTGCTTAACAAATGCTTCTTGAAAACAGTGAGATGGAGTGGTTCCCGTGGTGTACTTATGAACGCTATATCCTTTAATTCAGACAAAAACAGTAGCATCCATTAGTTTTCTAAAGTGGCCATTAACACAATACCAAAAGCTGAGTGGTTAAAACAACAGGCCAGAAGACCAACAGCAAGGTGTTAGCTGGGTGGCACTTCCTCTGAGGCTCCAAGGAGGGATCTCTTCCTAGTTTCTCCTCCTTCCTGGTGACTGTGGGCATTCTTCCACCAGTGGCCACAACTCTCTGCAGGCTTCACATTGCCTTCTCCTCTGTGTTACTTTCTTTTCCCTCTCTACGGACACTCAGTACAACAGTTTTGACTGGCGAGAGGTAAACAGAAATTATGCAAGTGGAATTCTTGAAAGCTGTTTTGCTAATAAAAGGGATACATGTTTGCACCTTTTCAGCAAATCCTTTCTTCTTGAAACACTTGGTGGCATCCTCAGGTGTCTCAATAGCATGCGGAATCTCTGCACCAGTCCAAGACAGTCCTCTGGCAGACTCTTCTGTTATAAAAGAAAAACAAGCTACAATACGTTTAAGTCACTGATAAAGTTGGTTTGTAGTCGAACACACTTTTTAAAAAAATATTTGGCTGCGTCAGGTCTCGGCTGTATCATGCAAGATCTTTAGTTGCAGTGCATGAACTCTCTATTGTGGCATGGCACATGGGCTTCAGCTGTTGTGGCTCTCAGGCTCCAGATCGCAGGAGCTGAGCACCTGTGGTGCGCGGGGTTAGTTGTTCCCTGGCATGTGGGATCTCAGTTCCCTGACCAGGGATCAAACCTGTGTCCCTGCACAGCAAGGTGGATTCCCAAACACTGGACCACCTGGGAAGTTCCCGAACACACTTTTAAAAAACTAAACAGCTAGGTGTTTGACAGATACCATAATGTCAACTGTAATTGGACAATTCCAGTTTCTCTGGAGACTAAAAACAAAAAACGCCTTCATACCAATGCAGGTCCCAGACTGTTCCTCTTGAGTGACTGAGTGTAATTACCTGACTGGCTCCCACACATTAGCAATAACGTAGAGAGATGACTGATTAGATTCTTTATTGATTCCACCAATGTATTAGTAGATATGATAATAAATGGTACTTTTACATTCTCTTAACCAAAAATATAACAAATATTTACACTCAATAAAAATACAAAAAGCATACAGAGGCACTGTCTTTCTAAAAGACATAAGTTTAAGAGGTATCAAAAAATAGGAGACAAACATTGCTTGTTACAGGATACTTTACAATCACTGAATTGTGCAGTATAATTGCTATTTGATTATTATGACTGTGCAGTTTTGTCTTTTGCTGATAAGCTCACATTTCACTTTTAAAAGGTCAAATACAACTGCATTCTACAAAAGTAAAGAAGCCTTTAAAAAGCACAACAAAAATTAAAGATGAACTGGGGTTCAAGTTTAAATCTGAAAATGTACTTTAACACACTTTTAAGATTTATCCCTTTGCTCTAGCCTTCAGGGTAATACTAAAGGGATACATCTATTTTGATATCACATGTTTTAGAAACATATATCTGAATAACAATCAGTTTTAAATACACAAGGACACTCTCCCCTTCTTCCTGAAGGGAAGAGAACACTTTTTAAAACTTAGGTTTGGATATCTCCATGATTACTGTCACATTTCAAGCCTGGGAGATTTTCAAGGTGGTTATGCAGACTTATCACCCTCATAAAAAATCATTTAAAGATTTTTCTCTCCCCAAATATCATACTGAAAGTAATCATTTGGAGAAAGTAATAATCTATTAAATTACAATAAACTTTTATGGAAGTACATATTAGATTATTAATTCTCCATATCTTTCATTATGAAGAGATTTTTTTGTTTTGAAATTCATTATTTGGCAAAAGTTTGCAGCTAGGATTTACTGCTTCAATATTCCTGGCAGATTCAGAGTTGTGGTGCGATGAGGGCACAAGTCTCTTTAGTATGCTTATAAATTCATAACATAAAAACAAAAACAAATGGGGACTTAGAACTGGAACAAGTATAGGTTAAGGCTTCTCTTGTTCTAGTCATGTGACAAACTAAGAGAAGGCAGGAATGTACCTGAAATCAAAACATAAAGATCAAAATGCCACACGTTTTTAAGGGATACATACATATCAAACTACAAAGCATTTGGTTAGTTCCTGATCAATGTGATCAGCTGATCCAAACACTCACAGTTCAAGCTACAGGAAAACAAAGGCAGCTACAAGGTGCAAGTCCAAAACCACAAGCCTCTGACTCTGTGCAAGATGATTATCGATAACATTAAGGACAACGATTTGAAAGACCTGTTAAAAAAACAGATACTGTGCAAACAGCACATTTTTCTGGGGAGTGGATACAAAATGGTGAGAATACCCAAACTTGATAAAAAGATGGTTATAGCAAAAATATCTTTCACTTTCTCTGTTTTGTTCTGGACATGAAAATAATATTGTGTAAACCAGTGAAAGAAAAATTTATGATCAAAGGACCACCGTTTATAGATCAAACCTTTACAGTGTGACTTTCAAACTATTATTAGATTTTTGATCCAGGTTACTTTCCATTTCAATGGGCCAAGATAGCTATGGAGCCAACTAGCCTCATTCTAACATACCTTAAATTTCCAAGGCTTAAGTTTCTGATTTACAATTTTTTACCCATGGGAATTTTTCAGACATGTGGTCTTTCCTAAGATGAAGAAACTGTCATTTAAAAGATGGACTACTGCCATTTACCAATTGGAACTGATTTATGATTTTAAAATAAAGGAAACAGGAGGATGATAGAAGGAAGAGAGAGCTAGGAAAAAAATGAGAACAAACTTTTCAAAAGGAAGTCATAAGCCAACTAAAACCTATAAATTCACATACGGACAGCCACTCAGAAGCAAACCTATTTTCGGTTGCAAGTTGATCCAGAGAGTGCACATTAATGGCTTTGGCTTTTGTTTTTTTGGTAGTCACAGAAGTTTATCAAACTTTCATTTGCCTTTTTACTAAAAAAACAAATGAAAATATTTAAACTAAAAATATAGAAAACATTATACTTAGTTTTTTAAAATGCTGGAAAGTCTGTCTCATCCACTAAACAATTGCTGAAATTTTAATTAAATATTTAAGAGTGCCATGCCCACCAGGAGATATATATATATATATGTCTCCTTCCTCTCAAGGCCTGAAGTGAGAACCAAGAAATAATTATTTCCACAATTCTAGCTCCTCTCTCCTCAAAATTTTCAACTAATCATCGACTCTGGCATGCTCAGCTTTACCTACAGTCAACTGGCAGCTGAAGTGTTTATCAGGAGTGAAACAGCCTGTGCTTTGAGATGGGGGTAGGGTTGGGGAATGCTGCAGAACACTTAGCACAAAGCTAAACTGATCTTCATGATTACACTGCCAATGACAACACATCCATTAAGAAAGAACTCCATAACTGAGTTGTGAGAAATTTTACTTACAGGTTCCTACAGGGTAGAACTGTCTAGAACTCAGTTTCCATTTATTGGATTTATACTTAGTTAGATAGAGCATGCCGTTCACTTCAGAAATAATTTCTATATGTGCTGCTGCTGCTAAGTCACTTCAGTCGTGTCCGACTCTGTGTGACCCCATAGACAGAAGCCCACCAGGCTCCCCTGTCCCTGGGATTCTCCAGGCAAGAACACTGGGGTGGGTTGCCATTTCCTTCTCCAATGTGTGAAAGTGAAAGTCTATATGTGTTATGTAAGATAAAAATTTCATTCTTTGGAAATCAGGATTGCTACACACCCCATCATACCCCCTCCTTTTCCCAAAAGGCTGCTGACTCTGTGGTAGCTTCATTTGGCTTTCCAAATCCTGACCAGCAGATGGCAGTATTTTTCCTTCCCAACATCGCAAAAGGAGAAGGAAATGGAAACCCACTCCAGTACTCTTGCCTGGAAAATCCCATGGACAGAGGAGCCTGGTAGGCTGCAGTCCATAGGATCACTTGGACACGACTGAGCGACTTCACTTTCACGCATTGGAGAAGGAAATGGCAACCCACTCCAGTGTTCTTGCCTGGAGAATCCCAGGGACGGGGGAGCCTGGTGGGCTGCCGTCTATGGGGTCGCACAGAGTCAGACACGACTGAAGTGACTCTGCAGTAGCAGCAGCAACATCGCAAAAGGATTCCTGTTCCATTCAAACAGACCCACATTGCACTGGTGCTATAGATGGTTACATCTCTGTATAGTCAAAGATATTATCATCCTGTAAAGATGGCTTCTGTTTGGTCAGATCAGAGACAGTTTTATGGCCTCAAACAGGAACATCAGTTAACAAGAGCTCCCAAATACAAACAAAACCACAAAACTTCAAATAATAAGTTACTTTTCAAATACATAAAAATATCCTTGGCATTGGCAGACATTCTGAATTTGTCTGTTAACCAAGCTATGGCTTGAAAATACTACCACTCTACTATCTTAAAAATAACGTGTTAAAGGAAAATCTATAGTAAATACATATATGGGGAGGACTTGAGTTTGAATTTGTTCTAGTAACTGTGGTCCCAAGGCAGATCTGGTGTGCAAAGCGGAGACTGGTATCCAGGCACAACATCCATAGCTGAGGAAACTATGCATCTGCAGGGATTAAATGAAATGAAGCATGATTCAGGCTATCTCATTGCTCAGAGTACAGGGAACAAAACCTCTGGGTTAGCAGCAGGAGCAGCGTGCTATGTGCTGGCAACAGCGTGTGGAATCACAAGATGGTTCTGTCCACTCCTTTTTCCAGGACTTTCAGTAGACTTCAACCAGGTCAATACAAAGGCTACACTGCTGAAACCTGTTCATTTTCTGAAAACAACAGAAACACAGTTAAGTGGTAGATCCGCATATTAATAAAGATCAGGTAATAATCTGGTTATCTTTTAGAAAATTAGTCAATTTCAACAAAGAAATCTCAAATATCCCATCAGAGGCCAGATTTCACCGTAATGAAATTTTTGAGTCTGACCACAATGAAGACTGACAATCGGAATTCCAAAAGTGCTTTGTAACCACTTTATTACTACACTATTTAAAAGGATAAAATTCATTTATTGCCAACTTTGTCACATCAGTCAAGTTTTGCTAAAAAGAGGAACTCTATCAAAAAGCATGACTTCAGATAATGCGACACTGTGATACTTGGAGTTTCAAGTGCCCAAGCATTAATATATAACACAACTCCACCAATGTCAAGTGTCTTCTCTTATAATTATCCCTTTTGGCTGAGCTGCTATCTGAAATATAAGAATACTCCATTTGAGCTGGAAGAAGGGTACCGGGCACAGAGAAACAAGGAGCTTGACCTCTCCGTTTACAAAAACACATCATCATATTTAGGCTTTTTGTTTTAAACAGAGATTTCTAAAGCAGTGAAGAAAACATCTCTGATTACATGAAATACCAGAGTAAAGATCATTCAAAGTGTTAAGCAATTTATTTAAGAGCCATTAAGGTAGCTTGTCAACATACCATCTGTTTCGCTATCTGCATCAGTCACATCTAGTTTATGCCTCTGAGGCTGAATTATAATCTTCGATGGAACACAGGCCACAGGGCTGCTACTGACAGAAGCTGGTGGCAGTCTAGAGAGGCTGTTATGCATCATCTTTGACCTCTGCACCGCCACACTATACTCTGGAGGTTTTAGGTGGAGGTGGGGTCCTTCCTTTAGGTCCGCTAAAGAAATCCCCATGTATCCTGGAGGAGTGGGAGGTGGCTCCCTATACCTATCCTCCTTCTTGGGTGAGGTGACACAGTACACTGGCATGAAAAATAAGCAATGGAAATGTTAATGAAAAACAGAAGAAATGAAAAGAAAAACCACAAAACTTATTATAATGATAAAATAGAACTTAAAAAACTGACAAAATTAATATATTTGAACACAATGGCAGTAGATTAAAAACTTTAATAAGCTTAATAAACGATATTTAAATTTGTGTTAAAAATACATAAATTACACTGGGTTTTACAAACATTAAACAGAGTGAGACAGCTGGAGGAGATGACACTGATGACACACTTCTTCCTTTCACAGGCCAGCCTGCAAATCACAGACGTGTGTGACGAATTCCTCAAGGAACACCAGCCCCAAAGGTGAGTCAGAGACATTTAAGAATTCGTCCTGAATATCTAAAGTGTATTAAATGGGGAGATTTTCACAGAAATGACATTTAGGCCCTCTACTTAAGTGCTATTTTTCCCTTTCTCTGACATGAACTACTGTTTCCTGGCACTCTAGGGTAGGTAAGTTGTCATTGCTGGCATATAAATAACTTCAGAGAGGAACTAATTCCTTCCAGGAGCTTATTCCTAACCCCTGCTTTGTGCTTAAGTGAAGAAGAAAAACCATAATTTTAGAAATCTACCTTAAGTTAACTTTCTCTGATTTTCTCAGTGGACATTAAAAATAATAGTGACTTAAAATTTTTTCCCCTACATTTGTACCTCCTGGGTCTAAAGCAAAGCTTCAAAAAGCACCAGAAATAGGTTAGATGAAGAAGGTTCCATGAAATTAAGACCAACCACAAGACTCATAGGACCAGTTACTCTGAACGTCTTGATGATATCAGTAACTTGAGGAGAATGGAGTGAGGAGAGGGTAGAGAGATTGTTAAGAGAACACAAGCATGAAAAACATTAAGAGATTTGCCCAGAGTCAACTAGAAATGAACAAAAACAAAAACCACAAAAAAGTTTTTGATCTGTTTTCCCAAATGGATAAGAGAAAGATTTTATATCCATGCACACACATGCTTGCATATCAGTATAGTGGTTACCTAAAAGGCTTTACTAAAAAAAACCCTTGGAAAAATGAATGAACTAAAAAACCCAATGTATAATGAAATTTGATGAGTAAAAAATATGCTATAAAAATCACGTCTTTTACATTTAGTAATTTAAATTGATATCATGAATATGATATAAAAGAATTATATTGATTCAAAGTAGTCACTTCACACAAAAGAAAACCAAGTGCTATTATGTCCCGAACTTACATAACTCAAGAAAGAAAGGGAAAAATGTATTTGATAGGCAAATACTAAAATAATACACCAAGAAAGCTGTGTGCAGTTAGAGCAGAATCCACAAACAGAAGTTGGCGCATGCGTAATATGCACTAGGCAGGTATAATGAAAAATGTTTTGGACTTCTTTCTTTGCTTTTTTTGGCCACACCGCTCAGCATGTGCGATCTAAACTCCCTGACCAGGGACCGAAACTGTGGTCCTTGCAGTGGAAGCTCAGAGTCTTAACCACTAGACCGCCAGAGAAGTCCCTGCTTCAGACTTCTTTATCACACATTTTCCCCCACCTATAACACCTAAAAGTTTTATCAGATTCAAAGCTTCTAACCATGTATGCAAAGCAAGAGGGGTTCAAACAATTTATGAGGTGGCAAAGAGAATAATCCCTTTATTACTACTGCATAGTAATGTAATTATATTTCTTAATGAAACCAAAAAGATCTCAAAAACAAAACCAGACAAATAAACCTCTCTAATTAAATTACTTCATGTCACCCTTTTCATTTTAAATGGCTTGACTATCTGCCCCAAAGCCCTTGAGAAATCATGAACTTTCTGAAAATAATTTGCATATGGAGGGAGGAAAGAGAGATTAGAATTAAGAGAAAGGAATTTTGCAAGAATAAAGTTCTGGGCCAAGGTCATGGTTTACCACTTAAATTCTAAACCCCACAGATATGACAAAGAACACATAACTTACCAATCAAGCCCTTTTCTGTACTTGAAGTAACAGTTTTATAAACTGGGTCAATGCCCTCTTTGTGGTCCAAGCCTTCAGATGATTCAGCTGGGATGTTCTCCAGCACTCTCCGTTTAACAGTCCCATAATTTGGTTCGTATGTGTCAGACAGAGAACTAGAGGAAGCCCAACTCTGTCTCATCTGATTAGTCTCTAGGCTTCCTTTACACTGACCACAAGTTCGAGAACAGCCTTTAGGACAGCTGTAGTGCTCACAGTCAGTGGGTTCAACTTCAGCAATGGGACCATCCAAATGGGTAGGTCGGTAAGAGTTCAAAAACTCCCAGCCTTTGGGGTTTGGAAGACTTTGGAAGTTGTCATGGGAACTGCTTGAGCAGGAAGTCCAACTTCCACGACCACTGTCAGCTGTTTCTATAATGATGTGCTCATGAGAAATCTCTTCATTGCTCACAGAAGATGAGACAGCTAAACTCTTGTTGATTAGAGATGGCTTTGAGATTGTCCACCTAAAATCAGAGACAAGCAATTAGAAGTAATTTACTGGCTTAATGGAAAAACTGCCTTCTGGCCACTGCCTACAAGAGACTACAGAACATAGATCACAAGTGCTTAATGTCCACATAACTTTGTGAAAAAAATGGCACTGTAATCAATCATCACTAAACTTCTACTGGCATTAATGTTTATACTTAGCTAGAAACTCAAATACTTTGCAAGGTTTCCTCAGCATTCTCCTTGAGTAAAATTAAGTATACATTTTCATTCTTGGTCACACAATGCTAGATTCTCTCCATGTACACAGAATTAAGAATTTCAATTACAGGAACCATGTTTTATTTTTCGGCATGTCTCTGCGGTACCAAGTAAACAGCAACTTCCCCAATTACCTATTACTGAATGAGTTCTATCATTTCTAGCAAGGGTTCTCAAACTTACATTCATGGGCCAAATCTAGTCAAGACTGTTTTATTATGGTCTTGGGAAAAGCATGGTTTTACATTTTTAAACAGTTTAAACAAAAGAGAACAAAATACTCCAAAGATTTTGAGACAGGGACCATATGCAGTCTGCAAAGCCTAAAATTTTTACTCCTTTAAATGGGCCTTTACCTGCTCATCCCGGATAAGGTTTGTGAAGTCCTGATACTTGGTACAGAGGCAAGACCAGGATCTGCTAAGTGGAGTCCAGGGTAAATCTGGGCCTCTACCTGCTTTTGCATATAAAGTTTTACTGGGACACAGTAAAACTGTTTGCTTACAAATTGTCAAAGGCTATTGTGGTCCAACAATAGCAAGGCTGAGCAATCGCAACAGAGACCTTACCGCCTGCTATGGCTAATGTATTTACTAACTTTTACAGAAAAAGTTTGCCGATTCCTGGTCTAGAGAACCACAGTTTAGAAACCTTTACAAATATAACGTTTTACTATTTAAAGTATACCAGGTTTAACAATATCAATTTACAGTCAACTTTCTCAATGCTTTCTGAAGACTTCCATTTTGTTTGATTCGAAATAGAAATTTAGAGTTCACTTTTTTTTCTGGATTGACTTTTCTTATCCGATAATCCTTATGCTCCAAATCATCCTTTGCAAGAACAGGGATCAAGGACTAGTACTGCTCTCCCAGTCTGTCCAGTGTGTACAGCACTTTGAGGGCACTTCCCATTACACACTCTCTTTTTGAATGCAAGACACATCCCACATACCAACAGCATCTTCACGTTGAATTCTTAATGATCAAAAAGATATATAAGTTATGTGATTTCTGTAACACTTAAAAAATGAGCACCCATACATCTTTCAAAACAGTACTTATTTTCAAATAAGTATATGTAAGATATCCCTTTGGTGGGGGCATCTATGGTCAAATTAGGGAGCACCACTTGCTGTGGCCACTTGGCTTGAGTTTTCTGATGTGAACACAGGCAAGGATGTTTACCCAGGGCCAAGCTGACTATGGTCTCCTATCCCTGAGGAGTGCTCTGTCTTTTCCAATGCTCCAGTGGATTCGGGGACTGTCACAGCCTGGGAGGAACACCGTTCATCCTGCAGAGCTGTAGACATGGAGTCAACAGAACAATTGCTCACAATGCTGGACCGTGAAGAAATCTCACTGTGGCTGGAGTCAGACAAGTTGTCAGATTTAGCTGATGGTATAAGTGTATAACCTGAATGAGAGAAGACAACTGATCAGACTACCCAACAAGTGAACTGGAGTGGGGAGGGTCAGGGAGAGGATTAAAAAAATATAAAAAATAACAAAAACATAAAGTAAGTATCAGTGTCAATTTCCATCTATGCAGAAGCAATGGTGCCAATCTTCTATCCATGTTTCCTTACATATCCATTCACCTACCTACCTTCATGGCACCAATCTAATTCCAAATTCAAGAATCAGAACATTAAAACTCAGTATTACTGAGAAAACTAGTTCAAAGATAAATTTGCCCCTGGCTCTCACAGAGCTGCAAGCATTTACTAGAATCCTTCCTTCCGTCGCTCAGTCGTGTCCGACTCTTTGCGACCCCGTGGACTGTAGCCTACCAGGCTTCTCCGTCCATGGGATTCTCCAGGCAAGAATACTGGAGTGGGTTACCGTTTCCTTCTCCAGGGATTTACTAGAATAAGAGGCATTAAATATATTACAGAACATTAAAAAGAAGACATCCTGAACTTCTCAGCTTCTTCTTAACTCTGTCCCCTCCCCTATGATTAACATAAATATTTCAAAGGCCTGACTTAAGTGTTCAAACACCACCTTGGGCTGGGGGTACGTAAGGGGAGTTAGGACCCAAGGGAAATAATTTGTTTTTTCAAACTGCAAATACTTACCCTGGATACTTTGCTTTAGTCACCTAAGAAGTCTTGCCCAAGCTGAAAGCCACTTGTTTTAGTATTTTAAAGAAACTGTTTTAGATTTGTATTTACTCTTATACCTAGTTTCCTTTTTCTTCACTAATTTAGCAGAGTATTAAACAGCTGAACTGACAGACTTAGAAGAATGCATCATGTAAAAAACCAGCATCATTTTAAATTGTTCTATGACTTACTGCACAGCAGATATAACTAGAGAGATTTTCTTTAGCAATTTCTGGAATGAAGGGGTGAAGATGGAGTAAAGTAGAAGGATCCAAAATCAAATCTGCAGTGTGATACTTAATGTACGCAATCATCTGTTTCGGTAATTGTTAGAAAAGTGCCAAACTTCTGTTGTTGTGAAGTAAAAGAAAATGCTGTAGTAATCCCAGCAAGGAGTAGGTCGCAAAGAAGGAAGCAATTATCTTCTCGTTCACTAAGAGAATGAGGTTCTATTAAGTGCATGACCTTTGGGTCCACTCCTAGAAATCTCAAAAACTACAGCCTCTATACTCATACATAGTTTAACAACCAAAAAATGTGTTACTCAATAACCTAATTAAGTAGTTTCATTAACTATTTCAAAAAGAAAAATTAAGACTCAGAAAATGTGTGATCTATATAGTTGGCTTTGTGCCAGGCACAGGACAAGCCAAGACAAGTCAATCATTTGATTCCTCCCCAGTTCTCTGATCATGGGATCACTACTATTCCTCAGTGTCGCTCATGAAGTGATCGGTCAATTTTCAAGAGGACCAAGAAAATGGATGTGGTAAATTAAAAAATTCTTCCTCAAAAGAAAAAGTCACTGTTCTTTTATCCTGGGGCACAGACTTGCTTTACTGTTTTAAGAAGAGTTTCATTCCTATGTCTGTTAGATCAGTATTTCTCAAATACAATTATTTCTAAGAATCATCTGGAAGACTTATTAAAATACACATTCTTGGGCCAATTTCTAGCAATTCAAATTTATGAGGTCTGCAGTGGGACATAGTAACTGTATTTTTTTAACAAGTTTCCCATATATTTTTTAACTTGCCAGGTTAGACTATCTCCTCCTCTGACCAGAGTGTTTATGAAAAGTGGATGATTAAAAAAAAAAAGTTTATGTGGACAAGATATTATATAGTTTCTTGCCTTCCAAACACTTCTCTTTAGCTTATAATGTAGTTGCAGTAATAAGAAAGCAACACACTTATGTAAGGCAAAGGTTTTGACCAGATCATTACTGGGGTTTTAATGTAAAAGTAAATACTGGTTCCTAAAAAGCCGCCTCTACTTGCTGCACTCACAGACCCAGCTGTTATCAGTAGAAAATAAAGCCAACTACAGAAAACGAGGGTATTAACTTTACTAATATTAGCAAAATAACATACATACAAATAAGGCACTTTAAATGAATATGATTTGGTTGCTGGAGGATACTAATCCATAAATGCTCAGAGAAAGTATTTTAGTAGGTTGGCTGCCTCAGCCTTGTTTGACAAATGACTTAATTTAAGCTACATTTACATTAATAAATGAAAACAAATTTCACACTAAAATTAAGTAAGGAACTTCATCAGAGAGTCTTTCTCCTTTTAGACGTGAATCGCGTATAGAAGCAGTTTAAAGTGTTATTGTTGCCTCGGCTATTTGATTTGAAGATGTCACTCCCTTTCTCATCTTTGATGTTGCTTCCAACATCCTTCACTTTCTCACAGCTTTCTGTAGCTTGATTGTGATCTGCGTCCTCTTTTTTGCTGTTGGCTAGTCTCTCCCTTGAAAGAGTTCTTTCCCTAAATCTTCTAAACGGGGATGTCATTCTTTTTCTGGCTGTGTTCTCACAGCTTGTCCTGTCTCTATTCTCCTCAGTGGCCTTCTCGGTCCTGTCTGTTCTTTTGGCTGTGCTCCTGGTAATCTGAAGGATTTTCTTTTGCAAGTAAACCCCACCTATTCCGGGGCATCTCTGGCCACTGATGTTGGTGCTGGACTCACGGGGAGGGGATGAGGAAGACCCTGAGAGGCGCAGCAGGATGCTGTGATCAGATAGGATACTGCCAACTGGAGGGAGAGATGCAAAAACCCTGTCATGGTCAATTAATTCTTTCCAATTAATCACAATTTACCTGGTTTATATAACATTTTACTATCAAAAAATTTTAACATCTTGACAATATCTGAAAAATTAAAGTCTAGCAACATACTTTTACTACATGGAGACTCTACTATACAGCATAATCAAGACAGAACACAGGAGAAAGGTTACCTTGATTAGAATAAGCTGGTAATAAAAAACTGCTGAAAGTAACCCAAGCTGCTAAAATATGACAAGAGTACCCAATTACCAGAAATATTTCTTGAAAGTAACTATGTCTAGAATCTCCAGGCAGACTCTACTAACAAAAATCAGACAGGACTTCACCAGAGTCTCTTCTTTTAGATTTGAATCGTGTATAGAAGCAAAAATCAGACAAGACATATAAACAGGATATACAATATATGTATTTATAAAGCACAATGTACGATCCAATTTTCTCTCCAAGGTGGAGAGGTTCCCTGCCTTAAGCATCACGGAAGATAAAGGTTAAGGCCTCTTGACATCTCACTTTTTCATTCTTTGTTTAAATTCTCCCCTTAAAAATCATGAGTGTAGGCTTCTTCTCTTTTTTTAGTTAAAAAAATTTTTGGCTTATTTTCTTAATTGTTATAAAATAAAAGAACTATTTCAAAGTATAGCAGGGACCAAGAACAGATTCTAATAACATACTCTTAGTTTAATGTCATTTTTGTTCAATCACTGACCATTGGCAAAAATCTGTCTATGGAAATAAACCACCAGAAATAGTTTTGAAGAAAAGACTTTCTTCAGATTTCTAAGACTTCGAAATATCACTATGTTTCTCACAAATCTATAAATATCATGGTCACAAATCTATAAATATCATGGTCAATTGTTGGCCACCCACTGAAAGACATAACAGAGAGAAGACTTCTCTATTCCTGTGGTTAAAATGGATTTCTGTTGGGAATAAAAGCAGTGGGGAAATTCCTGTTCTTGACTTCTTCCCTCAAGTCACACTGATGCATAAAACACCAAATCCAATTCAACTAGTTTCCTGGTTAGAGAACTGTCTATAATGAGACCACTGGAGGGTGTAAAGGTGGTCCTGAAAGAGCAATAAAAGCATACAAACATTGTTCATCTGGACCATGTGTGTGAATAAGGCACTGTTTCCAGCCCCAATCCTTCGGACCTGATTACCCACTCGAATACTGCCTGGAGAACTCCTTGGACAGAGGAGCCTGGCAGGCTGCAGTCCATGGGGTTGCAAAAAGTCAGAGATGACTGAGTGACAAACACTTTCACACACACAAGGGATACTTTGGATAGGAAACACACACAGTAAGGAGAGGAAAGAGATCTGTGTGCTTTCCTAAATCATATACAAGCTACATACAACAGGAAAAGAAAACTGTGCTTTATAAACACATCTATTATGAATACTTTTATATGTCCTATGTGACTTTTAGTAAGTTTTTCTTAGTAAAATCTGAAAGAAAATTCTAGCCAGTCTCAGCTATGTGAAGAAGGTCGCGGTAATGGAGTTATACTGCCCTGGTGTGGCAGCAGTGATAAAGAAGAGAAATTCCAATTTACTAAACACCCACCATCTATCAGGCATTACAGGTATTATTTCATTTAAACCTTAAATCAGGTCCCTAAAATAGGTGGTCCCTATCCCATCTTACAGACAGAAGACCTGACCTTATAAATCTGTTGTTTATAGTAACACAGCTATGACCAGGGACAGAGTCAGGAATCAAACTAAGGTCTGACATCACTGTACTGCACTGCTGTCACAGAGGTAGCAAAAATAAAAAAGAACCCTCAAAAATAAAAGGAAACTTAGAACACAGGAGCTAAGGAAAGCTCTGGAAGTTTTCCTTACTGCTAGAATTCATAAGCTTGTCCTCCCTCAGACCATGTACTATTCTGTACTGTGATTATTCAAAGATGTAAATCTTTTACATCTATGAAACTCCCACGAGTCATGTTCATGCATATACACCAAATCCAATTTAACTAGTTTCTGGTTAAGGAAACTAAGGAGTCTTTTCATCAGGGTACACAGAGAATATGGAGGGGCCAATGGAAGAAACATACACATTATTTAGAATGCTACATTTGGAGCTGGTGTGAAAAACATTCATACTACCCAGGCTAGTCAGAAAAAAAAAAAAAAGAGCAAAGCCTCGGTCTGAATTATGAAAATATAGGTAAATAAACGAGAAATTTCACATTTTTTTAACTCAAGAGGTTCTATATAAGTATAAATGTAAAAATCCACAAGGATACTGTACAGATTATTGTAAATTTTGATTAATAAAAAGGTAGCAGTAATACTCCATGAGAATGAAAGGAATGTATTACCCTAAACAGTAGTTTCATTTCCTACATCCTGTAAATGGATTATAAAAAATTTCCTATAGAAATTCTTACTTTAAAATACTTCATAGAATTATTTGAATTAATTGGTAATTTGAGTAACATCAAGAATCTGCACAGACCAAAACAACTGACTTCTGCCTTCATTCTTATCTACGCTTGTCCTCTACCAAAGAAGGACCACACTCTGAATGCAGGAGTCCTAGCTCCATGATGCATAATACCTGGAAGCCATCTGAATAATTCAATCCAAAACATGAAAATTCAGGAGGTATTATGAGTTTCACTTTTCTTTACACTTTCTAAATATTATTACCGTAGACCAAAAGCAAACTATGTGCCCCACAGTGTCATCTGGTGTTAACAAGAGCTGAAACTGTTTTCCCTTACCTTTGCGGGGGGAACCTTGAGGAGACACAGGAGGGCTGGAATGTAAGGATGATGCCACAGAAATAGTGTCTTCTGTGTGTTTCTTACCACCACTTACTTCTTCAGCTGTTCCTAAAACTTTCTGAGGTAAACCTGTACCTAAAAATAAAATCAAAGAGGTAAATAAGCATCACTTCACAATTAAAATGTCTACAGTTGCCTAAATTACTACATAACTAAAGCCACGATGCACAATGGCTAGTGTAGTCAGCTGAAATGCGTAAATGACAAACAGGGACTAAATGACTGGGTAATGGCACACAGAGATTCTCACCTCTAGGTCATTTGTTCAAATTCAGACAGTCAGCACAGATCAGATTAGAATAGCTGTTTCTTTGCTTGTTTTGCGGCATAAGGGACATGGATTTAACAGTCTTGAGTACAGTGTGCCACCCCCCACCACTGACACACGTGATGGAAGTCTCAATAAAGAATGCATGGATTCAGACTCTTCCCTCCCCTCTAGAGGTGGCCTCTCCAAGTCAGGGCGAGGCATGTGGCAGGGGCAGCAGAGGGATGTTGGCACTGTCACTACCTGTGGTGCATCTGTGCTGTGGGTATACAGAAGAAGCTGCAGGGCTGCCAGTCCAGCCCTTTTCAAGAGCACTAAATTCACACTACAGGAGAGAAGTAGACAACAGAAAGAATCATGAATTTATAGAAAAAGAGTATGGAGCCTACTGGAAACATTCCTACAAAGTTCTGTCATCACTCGTGTCCAACAGCTGGTCCTTTTTGGCACAGGTCAAACTTACCAATGTTTTCACTGTTGAACCAGTAAAGAAAGCCCAACTCTGATGAGTACTCAGCATAGTAACAAGCATCCCTTTAATAACTGAGAAAATTTAAACTTGGTATACTCACTACTCTTGGTTAAGTGCCATTTTAATATATTTATCACATAACTAATAGGCATATTACAGGAAGAAGGAAAATAGCTACCTGGTACAAATTATTCTGCCTCTCAGGTGATGACGTCCAAGTAAGAAATCAGAGTTAGATATTCCCATTTCTCATTCCCATCACAAATCAACTTCACCCATTTTGCATCCAATTTTCTCTTCATGTCCACAGTCACCAAATTAGATCAGATTTTGGTCAACTTCCCATTGTTACATCAGCTTTCCACTCAGACTCCCCATCTCCAATCTCACACACCTTTCCTACTATTCCTACTATAGACCTCCTCAAACATAAACTGGACCAGACCCCTTGCCTTGCTCAAACTGCTTCCTATAGGTATCTATTGACAACTTTTCTTTAGCATGTCATGTTCTAATTTTGGCATGTCTATGACTTGACTTCTCTTCATCCTGGGACACTGTTTGTTTAGTACAGTGTTAAAGTAAGGACTTTGAGCCAGTTAACCTGAGCTCAACTTCCAGTTCCATCTCTTACCGAGGGTGCTTTAAGTTCTTCCAATCTTTTGTGGAATGAGAGTATTCTTTATCTTTAGAGCTCTTAAGATTCAATGAACATATATACATAAAGTAATAAAAGCACTTGGAACTGTGTCTGGCATTCAGTAAGTGTTCTCTAAGTGTTAGCATTAATTATTATTGTCCCTCAACACGCTGCAGCTTTGTACTCAGAGTAAGCCACCTGTAGCTCCATGTAGCTATCATATTCTTCCTCTGCCTGAAGCAACTTCTCTGGAATTTTTGCCTAATTACCTCCTTCCTAGTCAACCTTTAATACTCTGCTTAGGTGTTATCTCCAAAAAGTCTTTTCTGCAGCACTGTCTTACCTCTCGTAACTCTAAGAGGCCCTCTCTTTTGTTCTTTTCTATGTTCTATACATGCTCCTGCCATAATAGTGGACACATCGCATATACTGAAGTTATCTGTGAATGCCTTTATCACCAGACTGAAAATCTGGCAAAGGAAGGGGAATTCCTTATTTACCTTTGGATTTCAAAGCAAAATCAAGTTAAATTCTCAAGGTTCTACTGACTATGTTCTATGTATAATGCATGGGCTAAATAATAATGCTGGGAACCAAACCTAGCTTTCCACCTGGAAGCTAAAATAGTGAATACTGCTAAAATAAGTAATGAAAGTAATTTGGACAACGTCTACATGGTCCAGCAGAGGAAAAAAGAGCATGGCCTATACTTTGTGTATTTTACCCTTGCTTCTTTCTTGTTTCCTAGCTAGGTTTTCATAAGTGGTCATTAATGAAAAACCAACAGACAGGCTTTTTTTTTTTTTTAAAGAAATAAGCAATTTCATTCTCATAGGTTGCATTTTCATTAGATAACTGAGTATATATACCACTAAATGCAGTAAACCCTTGGTACCCAAGTAAAATTAAGCTTTTGGTTGATATGATTATGGGAATTCCCACATCAACATTTGAAATATGCATGCTGCCATCAAAGACTTATAGGCAAAAGGAAGCATTTCCTGACTCATGAGTGCTGCTTATATTACACAAACCATGACAGCAGATCTCCAAAGCATTTATAGTTACTTTCCAATCTAACTCACCTGGAAATTTCAGTTAAAGGAATGTAGTATTAATTGTGTATACTCACTCAATGTGGCAGGGTCTTTTCCTTGTCCCTTCTTCCTGATAGGGTGCAAATTTACAGCTGGCACCTGAAGCACCTGGCTTACTCTGTGGGGCTGATGCAAATGAGCTTTAGTTGTTTGGCCAACTGACCTCAATGGCACCGGAGACATTTCTGATGACTTCACTGATTTTTTCTCGTTTAAATTCTTGGTCACTAACAGGAGAGAGTAACAAAAACATACTTCTGTACTTTATGAGGCAAAGTCATGTGGGATGTTTTCGTGGCATGGCTCCTAAACTCAGGCACGTGTGCACCAAAGCCCTGAAGCACTTGAGACCCAAGCAGTTAACATCTTCTCATTTATACTGTTGAAATACTCTCTTCACTCTATCATTGAAGAATGGCCTTCAAGCCATTCTCTATACATCAGCATGATGACTCCTGCATCATGAAAATCTGATCTGATAATGCTACTTTCCTTCTACAAATGCCCTGCACAAACCTTCAGATGACTTGCTACTGCTCTCAGAATAAAGACACAAATCCTTAAAGCAAGGTCTATTGGTCACAGACCCTGCATGATCCAGCTTCCCCAATAACCCACACTCTGTTCTCAAGACATCCTGTATCCTTCCTTCACAGCACTGATAATTATAATACAATCATCTGTGCAATTAATCAATCAATGCTGCTTCCCTCCACGAGGCTATAAATAACAAGGTTATAAGGATGGTATATCTTGTTAACAACTGTATCTCTATGTGTTCAGTGACACAAACAGATGTTCAGTAAGTAGGTATTGAATAAGTGAAATTATTTCAACAACTATACACAGGAATACCAAATTTGCTAGAAGTGTTCAAGATATTGTTTTTATAACAACATTTACTGAATGGCTCATTACCCTACATTTGAAAGTTAATTGTGAATCTGAATTTTAAAAACAATACTCAGTTGTATTTCCGTTTTATCTTTTGTACTCTGTTGACATACTTGTCCCATTACTATGCAAATACTATACCACTTATCAATCTCAGGGTCAACTCATGATAACTATCATTTCTCCCTATTAACTAGGAACACGGAAATAGAAAATCTGAACCTTCCCCCCCCTATATTGTCAACATTTAAATCAATTTCTATGCATTATATTGGGATTTTTACTGGCGTAACATTTAATCACATATCCAGATAAGTAATATTCATAATAGATGTACAATCTTTGATTTCTGCTTTCACAACTCATAATGTCTTTGACCCAGAGATACAGGCATTCTGTTTGTACTTAATTTTAAAAACTGAGTATTGAGAATAGGATCTATTTTGTTCATCACATTTTCTATTCATAAATAATATCAGAAAAGATCAGATTTTTCTTTTTTTTACCTTATGTACTGATACCCATAATTTACTGTATTTTTTCAGTTGGTAAATATCTGTAAAATTCTTAGAAAAGGGAAACTTTTCACTTATTTTACTTTTCACTTAGGGATGAAAATAAGAACATTCTCAAAGAGAAAGACTCCTCTATAATGTTTCAGTCTTTTTAAAAGATTTTATGATGCTTTTCAAAGAACTATATTTAGACTCCATTTCCTACACAGAGAAATCATCAGGAATGGATGAGAATTCAGTTTCTGATTAACATGATGACATGATGTTTGAGGTATGTCAGTAAACTTTAGTGAGTGAAGGTTAATTTTCTTGGGACTTCAGCATAATACTAGAAAAATAAATTTCTATTTTGTTGTGCTGTTTAGTATCATGTAAGTGAAAACTTGTACTTACAGGTACCATATGCAGGCTCCCATTGTAATGACATCATCTGGAACTTCTCTTCGTCTGTCTCTACATCCAGACTGGAAAGATACTGCTTCACTTTCCTTGCCATTTGGGCATCTTCATATAGCTTTTTAGCATTAAGCAGAGAGCTACGGCGTGACCTTTTTTTGTGAGCACCTCCCTGAACATCCAGCATGTTTGAATTTGTGCTGCCTTGACTCAGTGACCTGTAAGATGAAGATTGCAATAATGGGCTATAAAGATGCTAATTAAGTACAGCAGACTGAAGATTAAAAGAATTCTGTTCTGTTAATGCGATTGCATGCTGATGCAAATGAGTTAAAAGATGAAAAGCATTAATGCAAAGTAATATGTCACACATGGCAATGTTCTGAGTTTTAAGATTCAGCAAAGTGTAGAACTCAAAAGGATAAGTTAACAATTCCCCTCAAAGCAACAAATTCCATCAGACCTATATTTGGTGCCTTCCAACCCATAGGACAATTATGACAAGTGAAAGCATTCCTTGGCCCTGAGGCCACCCACACTCTGAAGATATGTCAAGAGCCTGATTGGGCAAGTGCACCCTGAGCCAGATCTCTGCACCAGGGTTCTTCAGCATGGGAGTTTCTAGAGCAGCTCTAGTGGTATGTGCTGCTCTGGACGTGCTACTGCCATTATCATGTCTGTGTACAGCAGACCTACTCTGAGCACGCTCCAATGTTACCTGTAACCAGATTTTGGCCAAACTTTAAAGAGAACAACCAGTAAGAAAAGTAACACCATTTATATTCAAGTCAATATAGTCAGAGATCAGAAACAGCAGTAAAAAGCTACTCAATGCTTCCACTCACATATGAATTGGTGAGGCAACATGTGGCCTCTAGGGCTGGGGATATGAGATCTTTCTTCTGCAGTGCCTCTGAATGTGATGGAACTACAAGTTGGGTAGGAATTACTACAGTTCAAACAAGCTAATAAAGCTTCACATCCAAGTCTACTCTTTTCAGCAAGCTTTCTTCTGCAACAACTATATCTAGAACCACTGGAAAACAGGAATTGCAGTGCTATTTGTCCTCTGTAACAAAGATGGCAAACACAAAGTCATAGAAGATTTTTATTTTAAAGGCAATTGCCATTCTAAAATAATGAAGTTATCTATGGGTTTTCAAAGTTAGCCTCCCAATTACCCAAAGATACTAAAAATAGACCACAATCATATAATCTGTTTTTTTCCATGCTCACATAGCCCATTTTAAAAACACTCTAAAATCCTAATAGTTTCACTTCAGATTAAGTGAAATAAAACTGAAAAAAATGTTTTCTTTCACAATTTTAAGATCTTTAAAAGACTCTGTCGTACAGTGGATGGAAACTTGCAATTGTTACTGGTCAGGCAGAAACTGTGACATGTTTGTTGCTACTTACACAGCAGAAATTTCAAAATTTGAATCGTTTGGAAAAAATCCAACAGCACTAGTGAATACACCCTTAAACTTCAGGAAACAAAGGATTATAAGGCTGTAGTGACTCTAACTAAAGTTCAGCAACATTCCTGAAGTAAGTGTCAAAAGGAAGCTAGCCCTGAATATTTGCAAAGCCAGCCTAAGAGCCCAGCATCAGCAGCTTTTTGTTCTTTTATGGCTTGTTTAAAGAAATGTGGCATTACCTATGTATCTGATGGCACAAAAGGCAATACTGTGCATGGGAAAAAACCCCAGAAACTAACAACTCTAAAAGTGATTCAGAAGATTCATATTCTAAATAGGAAAAAGTTTTAGAAAGACCTACACCAATTTAATTCACTTAATTTTTCCTTATTAATGTAAAAAAAGTGTTATGTGACAAAAATACATACCTAATTTATATAAGAACTCTTAACAAGTAAAAATTCTCACTATTAAGAAGGCACTGCAGTGATTTTTCTTAGTGGTACATAAAATAGTAGTGGTCCTGACAACTGATGTCTTAGATTCAAAGAAATGCAGTAAAATCAACTCCCAACATTTAAGTACAAATTTTAATCAAATATTTAATAATTTTACCTAAGTTGATATAAAAAGGTGCCTAGAAATCTAGGATATAGACAAAATTTCAATAAATGAAACACTGTGATAAATGACAAAGAAATGTCTTTTAATCTACTTTCAAAATGCTTTGATATAAAGAAAATATCCAGTGCTGCAAACATCATACAATGTAATCAAATGCTGAATGACTAGTGGGCGTGTTACACAAGTCATTCAAACACCCCAAATCCCCACTAAGATACACTGTCCAAGTATTCTTCATCATAGTAATGTTAGGAATCTATTTCTGTTTTCAATGAGAAGAACCAGAAAAGACCAAGACATAAATGTACAGTATAGAAGAAAACACATGAGAAACACACAAAGAAGGGAAGAAGTAAAAGAAAATTCAAGTTTACTAAGTTTTAATAGAAAACAAAAGACCACAAACAAGACAAGACACAAAGTAAGTGGCTCACAAAAAATCCTTCATATATGTATTATAAAAGCATCTAACTTCATGATTCACTGTAATCTTAAAATAGCACAATTCTTATTTAATCCATTCATTCATAAAACCCATCTTTTCCTTCAACTAAAACTGAAAAGACTAGATATATGACTTATAAGATAGCTAACTATGACAGATCTGTAAGCGGAGATCTGAAACTACTTGAAAAACAAAAGGTGTCATTTTCTGAATCTATTTCAGTTTAAAGAGAGATAAGGGAGCCTTTAATTAAAAGTGGTAGGAATTTAAAATAGAATTATACCAATGCTGTATATCTCATAGTATTAGTGGATCTGAGCAATTAAAATAATCTATTTCAATTATTTACTATCTAAATTCTATAGTATAGTTTGGATAAAGGCTGCAGCTGATGGAAAATGTACCCTTTGTAAACAACTTTCTTATCCATTTTCAGTCATGTCCGACTCTTTGCTATATATAGTCCACCAGGCTCCTCCGTCCATGGGATTCTCCAGGCAAGAATACTGGAGTGGGTTGTCATTTCCTTCTCCAGGGGATCTTCCTGACCCAGGGATCGAACTGAGGTCTCCTGCATTGCAGGCAGACGCTTTAACCTCTGAGCCACCAGGGAAGCTCATAAATAATCCTCTATTTCAATTATTTACTATCTCAATTCCATAGTATGTTTGGATAAAGGCTACAGCTGATGGAAAATGTACCCTTTATAAACAACTTTCTTATCCATTTTAATTCACTTAAATATTTATTTTTATAAATATGGCATGTGAATAAAATGGTGTGGACTCTGGAATCAGACTATCACCAATAATGAATTAGAATCCAGTACAGTGAGCTCTAGGAATTTGGACAACTCTGTCTTCCCCATTTGTACATGGGAATACCAGTATCTATTTCATAAAGCAGCTACAGAATTCAATAATTCATATAGAGTGCTTAGAGAAGTATATAGGAAGCACACAACAATATATGCTGTCATCATCATATAACTGACTCTGCTAAATTAAAATCTAAAAGGGACTTATGGGATGTCAATCGTGGAAAAGTAAAGGGACAAAAAAGCTAGTTCTATCACTATTTCCTCCTTGTTAGCAAAAGGCATTTGTCAGGAATGTAGGTTGACAGGGTTAATAGGACACATGCTATTTTACGTGCGTGCATTAATGAAAAGGATGCAATATACGTTAAGAGTTGAACAACCTTCATTCCAGTTGCATTCATCTCTACACTTACCCCAGACTCCGCCACCTCTTCTTCCTGTAAGCAAGAGCCACAAACATTGAAGCGTGTGTTTGAATAGGAAAGCACAGAAAAAAGACAACAGTTGAAAGTCAGAGAAACAATGGAGACAGAACAGAACAGAAAAACTTTACTAGAAAAAAATGGTAGCTTAACAGTAAAATGACTTTAATGGAATACAAGGTGGCAAAATGAATTATGACATGTACTGAGGAGCAAAAAACTCCACAATATTTAAAAGTGTGCTTTTAGACCAATTATGTTTTAAATACCTAATTCATTTAGAGGCTTATATTAATAACAAGCTTAACAGAAAATATTTATTACAAGTTTCCAGGGAAACTTTAAAAGAAAGAATACAACTTTTGAATTTTTTTCAAAGGTATTTTAGAGCCATTCATTTAAGTGAGAGGATGAAATTACAAGGAACATAAAGATTCATAATTTTAAGTGCAGAAATTTCTGACAATGTATTCAAGAAATTTTGAACAAAGCCAACTTAAAATGTAAGTATAAATATATCATGAAAATCTTTATGATTTTGTTTCTCCTTACACTATATTTGGGCTAAATCAAGATTCTTTATAACATTTTTATTCTCATTTTTTTTGCCCTTTCCTCTCTACCACCTGATTGGTCTGAGCATATCCCAGGCTTGTACCCAATAAGCTCCAGCTGTGGCCAGCCCCAAATCTGTTTTCTCAGTCAGCACACTGACTACTGTTGCATTACTTTGTCCACACTACATAATATATATATCACCAAAATGGCCAAATACTTGCTTAAAGAAAGCTACTATGTTTCAGTACTAGCTGACAAAATCAATTTAGGAAAAGTTCAGCCTCAGTTCAGTTCAGTTGCTCAGTCGTGTCTGACTCTCCGTGACCCCATGAATCAGAGCACGCCAGGCCTCCCTGTCCATCACCAACTCCCGGAGTACACTCAAACTCATGTCCACAGCCCTTTATTCCTTCTATAGTTATTTCTCCAGCCTACCTAACTATAAAAGTTTTATTTTTTCCTACACTGTCTTCTATTCTAGGCTAGGCCATTCAAGGGAACAGACAAGTTTATTGATTTCCTCCTTTGCTCATTTCTGAGGCATAGCTGGTACTTAGAAAATTATCAACTGGTATGGCAGGCTCACAAATTCATTCAGAAACCAGGGTGCTAAAACACATGAGTAGACAGATGTCTGTGTAAGATAACAGGGAATGGTGGAGCCACTGTACAGGGATGTATAACAAAAACAAAAATTTAAAAACAAAGAAACAAACAAATCCTCCAAGTTTGCTTTGGTCCTTGGTTCTTAAGTCTTCTGCTTCTATACTGCTGAGCAATGGCACCTCTCATTACATGCAGTGATCAGGGGCAAAAGTGGGCAACTGGGTAGGGAAAAGGAGATATGACACAGTCCTTCCTTCATACTTTGAGAATTTCTGAACTAGAGCAACCATCAGGTCAACTACTTCTAAAAACAGACTCCTGAACTGTGGTTTAAACAAAACAAAAATTAAGAAAACAATCCTGACACACGCTGATTCTACCTGGTTACAACTCCATCTCTAACTTTTTGTTTCCTTAGTAGACTGTATTTCTTTTAAGTCACTGAAATTGTGTCTGCTTTGGCAAACATTTCGTTTTTAAAGCCCTTAGGTACTAAAGCTATACACACAGGCCCAGAAGAAAATCAGATAAAAATTACTAAGAAAAGTAATTTACTTTAAGTTTCATATAATTTGAGGAGGCATTTGTTACTACATGAAAGGTGAATTTTAAAAAGCATTCATAGAAGATCAGGTTAATAGTGAACACAATATTTTCATTTTTATTAAAGATACAGTATCCTTAAATCTGCACTTTCTATAAGTACCCTGACTTGAGACAAAGGAATATATTTTAGAAGAATAAAGTAGAACTTATATAGATATAGAACTTTAAAAATATTCAATAAAAATCAAAGACATGCAGATTAATACTTCACACATGTGGTTAGAATCAGATGAAAGTGTCTGTTTTCTCTGATAACTTCAAAAAAGATCAGCAATTTACTTATATTTAAGTTAGATGACATTTTAAGTAACAATAACAATACAGAACTATATATGTTCTCAAAAAAATTAATAGAGAACTAGGGTTCGAATCTCAGTAATTTATGTCATCCTGGACACATTATCTAACTGCTCTGAGCTTCAGTTTCTTTATAGGTAAAGGGCAGGCCAATACTACCAACCTTTAAAGGTTATTATAAAGCACTTAATACAGTGCACAATAAATGGCAGATGGCCAATAAATGAAAAAGATCACTTTCAATGCCACTCTGTAACACTTACACACTTCAATGCCATACCTCTGTCGGAACATCATAGCTGGATCCATGTTAGCAGAAGTCATTCGAACAACCTGACGAATTTCCTTGGCAATCATTCTGAGCTTCTCAAAATTTACCAAACCATCAACTTTGGAATCATTTCCTACAGAATAAAAGTAATTTTTTTAACTCCCAAAATTAAACTATCTATATAAAGGTAGCAGAAGTCAAGCCATTATTCCTGGAGGCACAAATCAGAGCCTTTATCAAACTGCCACTTTTGGTTTTAAGAATTGATAAACCCATATATGGTTTAATCCTACTCTCAAGGAATGACCTAATGGGAGGAATCCTATTCCTACGGAAATAATGATTACGAATACTAGAAAGTGATAAAACTGTGCATAGTTTCTAAAAGCCATTTCTTCATTACATTGCAGGCACACCTAGTAAAAAGTGCAGCTCCTCAATTCTAGCTCTCCAGATGCTCAGCTCACTCAAGCAGGTACCTGCATCTATTGTTTTGGCAACAAAGTTAAAAGCACTTAAAAACTTAGGTTTCTACCAGGGGTCAAAAAGAGTGACCTTTGGGCTTACCTAGTCCAGTATGGTTGCTATGGTTTACAGTGATTTAAAAAATTGTAAAATGAGTTGTCAACACTTAAGAAATGGAAGACATTCCACGAAAATAAGAATTTCTGACTTATGTGGAAGAAAGAGAGTGGATGGTATGTGGGGGATTAAATAATAGCACGTCTGTTTTCCAAGTGGTAACAGTTAAAATTAAGAGAGGGATGGCTCACAGGGACAGACATCTTCAAGTCTGCCATGCACATGCCCTTCCCCCAGAATTTGAATTTACAATCATGACTTTAATCATTAAACACAAATTTGCTTGTTCATAAGTTACATAAATTTTGTCTTATTAAGTAGTTCTCTGAGAAAAAAATTCATACAACTTTCAAAATGGTCTACTTTTCTTTGATAAGAACAGGAATGACACCAGACTTAGCCTACATGTGGGCTTACCCAGTTCAAACCACAAGGCAAAAAATTATATGCTCAAAGGGTAATCTAACTGTCTTTTTTCCACATCTATCTTTAACAGCTGGTGTGACCCTATTTATTTCCCATGGTGGGCCCTGAGGTGTCTCTGTGGAACACTTGAGTCCCTGAAGCCAAGATGGAAACCCACATGGGTCTGAACACACAATGGGCTCCCTTTCTGTAGTAAGTGGTGCCTATCTATTGGACATACAAACTGTTCAAGGTCTCAAAATGAGTTGGAAACAAACTGACAACGCAAAATACTTTCAAGTCATATAAACATGTTTTGAGGGAACATGTAAGAAAATATATTTGAAGCCTCTAATAATAATATTTTCTTAAGAAAAAGAAGTAATAATGAAATCAGAGGCAGTATAATTAGTTAATTGGTATGACACACCTGATGAGAACAGTTAGAAAAGTTCACCAAAAATAGAAGAAATACGTTGAGTCATAAAAAACTATCAAGGCAGTGAGGATCTGAAGAAATAATGAAGATGTGTAGCAAGTTTAGAATTTCCAGTGCTCCACCTACAGGCCTCTGCTGATTTCAGAAAATGTGATAATGAGCTGAAAAACGGAGCAATGCCACCCTGACTTCTGAAGTTAGAGAACAACTTAAGTCTAGATAAATCTTCAGTTCTTTGGGATGGGATCTTGAAGGGATACACACAGACACAGACAGACACACACATATAGACACACGCACAAACGTATATCCTGGAACTAAAGATAAGCAAAATATAGACTGGATAAAAGTTCAATGTTACATTATCTCAAAATGTGAAAATGGTTTAAAGTGATTTTTGGATTGCCAGCACTCCTAGCTGCCTGGCAGAATCAAGTTTTAATTCTCTCTGGAGAAACGGAATATTGTCTGAAATCCTAGAGTGTTTCTGTAATTTTTTTATATACAACATTCATTTGGCCAAAAATAACCAGGTACATTTGGTGAAAATTTAACATGATTGAAATGAAATGCAAGAGGAAAAAAACGACAACAGAAAGACTCATTAAAAAAAAAACAAAACACCTAGATTATGGAGTTACTAGAGACAGACATTAAAGTAACTGGTGAATATGTGCAAGGTTATAAAAAACAACACTGAGAACTCTGGTAGAAAACATGAAGATAAAAAATGAATTTAAATTATAAATCTGGGGGGAAAGACCAATAACTGAAATAAGGAATATGATGTTGAATTTAACAGTAAGTCAGACATAGTTGAAGAAATAATTTACAAGTTGGATATTAGGCTAGGAGAATATTCCAGAATAAAAAAAAAATATCCAGGTGAGATAAAATCAAAGTGCTGTACACAGTCATGTAATAGCAAAACTAGAGAAAAACAGAGATAGAGAGAAGAGAATATTTTAAAGCAGCTATTAAAGGAGGGTAGATTACTGTCAAAAACAACAAATAAGACTGACAGTTGACTTCGAAAAATAACAGTGGAAGTCGGGAGATAATTTTGTTATCTTAAAATGTTGAAAGATAACTGCCAATCAAAATTGTGCCTTAAGAATGAATATTAATTAAAGACATTTTTTCAGATAAACAAAAACCAAGATTTTTTCAGATAAACAAAAACCAAGATTTGATTTTAGGCCAATCAAAATTGTGCCTTAAGAATGAATATTAATTAAAGACATTTTTTTCAGATAAACAAAAACCAGTAGACTTGCACGTAAGAAAATAATAATCAGTGTTCTTACAGGGAGAAAAATCCTCAACCACAGGAAAACTTTGAAATTCAGGAAGGGGAAAAAACAGTAACAATATCATCACACTAAATAAATAGCAACTTTACTAAACAATATTAGTAACAAGTGGGATTTAAAGGCATGGCAACAACTATATAAATCGAGAGGTGAGAGAATGGGTATTTGGATGGTCTAAGTTCTTGCACTGCCTGACACACAGAAAAGTACTATTGAATACTATTCAAATTAGTATCAGCAAGTATCAAAGTTGTAATGTATAGTGTAACACTAGAAAATTAGCAAAATAGTGTGTAGTCAGCAAGTTAATGGAGGACAAATACCACTCACAAAAAAACAATTAAGAGGAGTATAAAATACACTGCTGACTCAACAGACATGAGTTTGAGCAAGCTCCAGGATTTGGTGATGGACAGGAAAGCCTGGCATGCTGCAGTCCATGGGGTCAAAGAGTCAGACACAACTAAGCGACTGAATTGAGACTACATGGCAAAAGACTAATAAATTAGGTTTTTAAAACTCAAAACGTGTTGTTCATCAGAATATTAAGAGAGTCAAAGGCAAGCCATACTGTATATATACATATAGGACTTACACAAAATCCTTAAAAGGTGTATTAGAGAAAGAGAACCTTATGAAATATAGGCAAGAAATTGAACTGAATGGATAAAAGAGAACAAATAAATATACAGAAGGGTGTCCAGCCTCAGGAGTAATCAGAGAAATGAACATTAAATCACATCAAGATATAATTACACACCTACTGAAATGGGTAGAAATAAAAAGAATGAATTTATCAGGTACTTGAGACAGCGAGGAACAATAAGAATGTTCATGTCACTGCCAGTGTTCCACTTTAGTGGATTAACCCCAAACTGTCTCCCAAAGTTGATTGTATGAATATTCATAAATTTCACTGTGAATTATATTGAACAAAAATGCATGTGTAGTATGAGATATGTGAAAGCATATTCACAGCAGCATTATTTGTATTGAATGAACAGTGGAAACTATCAAATGCTCATCAACAGATTGAACAAATCCACTGTATTGCATTTATGTAATGCAAATAGTTTTGAATAATGAACTACAATTGCACACAAAAACATGCAAGAATATCATCACACAAGTCTAATGCTCACCAAAATAATCCAGAAGCCAAAACAAAAATTAAAACAAAAAATATACTCTGTGGATATATAAAGCTCAAGAACAGGTAAAACCACTGTATTAGAAGTCAACACAAGTATCTTTGGGGAAGATGAAGGTGGTAAATGGGAAGGGGCACAAGTGGGGCTGCTGGGAGGGAGGCAATGTTGTTCTTTGACTGGGTGCTGGTTACCTGAGTGTTTGCTTTGTCATAATCCATTAAGTTGCTCACTTGTTTGCAGTACTTTTCTGTATGTGTTCAGTAACTAAAAAAAGAAGTTGGAAGTCTGATCTTGGTTATGTGTGAGCTGCACTGGGTAAAAACCGACATCTGTTGTTATCAATAATGTGGGTTTTTCCTAAGATTTACTACATTTAATTAGGTAAAGCTTTTAGTGACTTACAATCAATAGACTGAAAAATATATTAAATACATTATAATTCTGTAGAATTAGCTGAAACTAAGCATGCTAATTTTCAAGTAACTTTCAAATACCTTCATGTAGAAATGTCATATCTTTCTTGACGACAGGAAAGAGTGGAATAATTGGAGGCTGCATGCTTTGACTACTAAGAATATTTCTGTATTTTGCCATGTTTCTGGATGGATCAAAAAGGTCTTGCAGATCTTGAAAGTGTTTCTCATACTTGCTTGGTAACTTTTCCCAAGTCCCTCTGAGTCGTGCTACAGATGCCAGGTTCAAACCACTGCCGAAGATGAGAATAAGAACATTAAAAAGAGGCTTGCAAGAGAGGGAGGAAACAGGTCAGGTAAGTATATAAACCAGTTTTTTCTAATGAAGCTAAAATAAGCAGACATATTTTTCAATATGTTGAAATAAACAGTAGAACCATAAAAAAATAAAAGGGACTCCTTGATCTTAAAACAAGAAAAACTTTCTTCAAAGGAACTACATTATGTGCCAATGGTTGTATATGGCCTTTTTTTAAGGGTGCATGTAAATGACAAGTACAGTAAATCCATTAAACATATTTAACTTAAAAATAAACTTCAAGTATCACAATGTTTTTGTATGTTTTACTTAGAAATAATTTTATGGAGACATTACTTATTTGAAAGTGGTGTATGGGATAACAAGTGCTATATGAATATAAGTGAGGCAAGTTCTGAGACTGAAAGCCTTCTTTGAAATTTTGGCCATTCATGTCCCTGCTTTCAATATTTCTATAGGTTCTAATCCTGTTGTCTGTCAGGCCTCGATATACTCAATGTCTCCTCTTTTGTTCTCAGCTACCTGATCAATGCAAAGAAATAGAGGAAAACAACAGAATGGGAAAGACTAGAGATCTCTTCAAGAAAATTAGATACCAAAGGAACATTTCATGCAAAGATGGGTTCGATAAATGACAGAAATGGTACAGATATAACAGAAGCAGAAGATATTAAGAAGAGGTGGCAAGAATACACAGAAGAACTGTACAAAAAAGAGCTTCACGACCCAGATAATCACGATGGTGTGACCACTCACATGGGAGCCAGACATCCTGGAATGTGAAGTCAAGTGGGCCTTAGAAAGCATCACTACGAACAAAGCTAGTGGAGGTGATGAATTCCAGTTGAGCTATTTCAAATCCTGAAAGATGATGCTGTGAAAGCGCTGCATTCAATATGTCAGCAAATTTGGAAAACTCAGCAGTGGCCACAGGACTGGAAAAGGTCAGTTTTCATTCTAATCCCAAAGAAAGGCAATGCCAAAGAATGCTCACACTACCACACAATTGTACTTATCTCACACACTAGTAAAGTCATGCTCAAAATTCTCTAAGCCAGGCTTCACCAACACGTGAACCGTGAACTTCCAGATGTTCAAGCTGCTTTTAGAAGAGGCAGAGGAACCAGAGATCAAATTGCCAACATCCACTGGATCATGGAAAAAGCAAGAAAATTCCAGAAAACCATCTATTCCTGCTTTATTGACTATGCTAAAGCCTTTGACTGTGTGGATCACAATAAACTGTGGAAAATTCTGAAAGAGATGGGAATACCAGACCACCTGACATGCCTCTTGAGAAACCTATATGCTGGTCAGGAAGCAACATTTAGAACTGGACATGGAACAGACTGGTTCCAAATAGGAAAAGGAGTACGTCAAGGCTGTATATTGTCACCCTGCTTATTTAACTTATGATGTGATTCATGGGGTCGCAAAGAGTCGGACACGACTGAGCAACTGAACTGAACTGAATTGATGCAGAGTACATCATGAGAAATGCAGGGCTGGAAGAAGCACAAGCTGGAATCAAGATTGCTGGGAGAAATATCAATAACCTCAGATATGCTGATGACACCACCCTTATGGCAGAACGTGAAGAGGAACTAAAAAGCCTCTTGATGAAAGTGAAAGAGAGTGAAAAAGTTGGCTTGAAGCTCAACATTCAGAAAACTAGGATCATGGCATCTGGTCCCACTGCTTCATAGGAAATAGATGGGAAAACAGTGGAAGCAGTGTCAGACTTTATTTTTTTGGGCTCCAAAATCACTGCCGATGCTGACTGCAGCCATGAAATTAAAAGACGCTTACTCTTTGGAAGGAAAGTTATGACCAACCTAGACAGCATATTAAAAAGCAGAGACATTACTTTGCCAACAAAGGTCCGTCTAGTCAAGGCTATGGTTTTTCCAGTAGTCATATGGATGTGAGAGTTGGACTGTGAAGAAAGCTGATCACCGAAGAATTGATGCTTTTGAACTGTGGTGCTGGAGAAGACTCTTGAGAGTCCCTTGGACTGCAAGGAGGTCCAGCCAGTCCATCCTAAAGGAGATCGTTCCTGGGTGTTCATTGGAAGGACTGATGCTAAAGCTGAAACTCCAATACTTTAGCCACCTCATGCAACGAGTTGACTCACTGGAAAAGACCCTGATGCTGGGAGGCATTGGGGGTGGGAGGAAAAGAGGACGACAGAGAATGAGATGGCTGGATGGCATCATCGACTCGATGGACATGAGTCTGAGTGAACTCCGGGAGTTGGTGATGGACAGGGAGGCCTGGCGTGCTGCAATTCAAGGGGTCGCAAAGAGTCAGACAGGACTGAGCGACTGAACTGAACTCAACCTGACTTTTAGCTATACCACAGAATTTAAAATGTTCTCTTGACTTATGATTTTAAACTGTGGAATTAGGATATCACTGTTCCCTCTGTTTCTTAGAAATAATCTCAAAAACTATAAGGATGAACAAGAGAAATGCAGATTTCATTTCCACCAAAACTTAAGAGATATCGGTAACTCCTAAACACATTAGAATGGCTATCAAAAAATAGTCAAGTCAAATCTAAGTATGCAAAATGCTGAAAAAGGAGGCTTGCAGCTGAAGATTTCAATGGAAGCTGTAAACCATAGCGCTCTAAAGCAGGTAACTTACTCCAAAGGCAAAACCAGCAATCCCTTATTTGGAACAACAAAGCAGGGTCCATAGACTGATAGAATTAGGAAGGGGCTGGACTCTTGTTCTTCACCAGGGAATGTCAGAGAAAGTAAGATTTCAAACAGTGTATGCAGTGATACATCTTGGCTAGAAGCAGTTTAATAGTGACACAAGATACAGAGAGAAACTGAGTTGTAAGCAGCCATAAAACTGTGTATCTCCATTTGCTGGAGAGAAGTTAAGGGTAAAAAAAAATTCACATACAAGCACTATTTCTGCTCGCCTGGAACACTTCCCTGGCTCCTCTCCCATATGAATCTCCTGCAGATAAGACGGTACAGGAAAACTCATGTCCTTCAAAAATAAGGAGTGAATAAAGGAGCTATAACATGCTGCTACGAGGAAAAACACAGACCATAAAGAAGGAAAAGGTTCCAACAATAAAAACTGGGACTGACTAATGACCCTAGTATCCATGATTCAAATGAATTAATAAAGTAAACAAAGAACATTCAATGATGTGTTATAAGAGTTTAAGAAAAATATATATTGATTTAAAAAATTAACAAGTTCAGGAAAAACTGGAAGAAAAAACACAACTATCAGAAAAAAGAAGGCAATACTGGAATCTACAGAAAGAAAAAGATACTGCTAAAACCTTGAGTAAGTGTCTCAAAAGGACTGACAAAAAGCCATCGATGGAAATGGTCAGAGTTGAACAACAGAGAAAATAGGCTTCCCTGGTGGCTCAGATGGTAAAGACTCTGTCTGCAATGCAGCTGACCTGCGTACGATCCCTGGGTTAGGAAGATCCCCTGGAGAGGAAAACGGCAACACACTCCAGTCCTTGCCTGAAGAATCCCATGGACAGAGGAGCCTGGCAGGCTACAGTCCATGGGGTTGAAGAGAGTCGGACACGACTGAGCGACTAACACTTTCAGTTTCTTTTCAGAGAAAAAATAATGGATATGGAAGACAAAGGCAATCTAAAATTTATATAATTGGTATCCTTGAAGAAGGAAACAAAAATAATGGAACTGAAAAAAATCTTCAAAAGTATAATTTGAGAAAACCATCCAGGAACAAACGAACTTAATCTACAGAATAGGTACCACAGTTTCAGAGAACCTGACACAAAACTAAATGAGATGCAGAAACACCCATGGAAAGGTAAATGACTTCAGAGATAAGGAAATGAAATGGGAAGTAAACTCTGAAACCTACACAACTATATGAAACACTACTTGTAGAGCAATTACCTATGAGGTTCCCAAGAAATAACATGTTAGAAAAGAACTTTAAAGCCAGATAAAGTGACAGTGAAGTTCAAAAGCAACAGAAAAATATTTTGAATATGCTTCAGTTCATTTCAGTCGCTCAGTCGTGTCCGACTCTTTGCGATCCCATGAATCACAGCACGCCAGGCCTCCCTGTCCATCACCAACTCCTGGAGTTCACTCAAACTCATGTCCATCCAGTCGGTGATGCCATCCAGCCATCTCATTCTCTGTCGTCCCCTTCTCCTCCCACCCCCAATCCTTCCCAGCATCAGTCTTTTCCAATGAGTCAATTCGTCGCAAGAGGTGGCCAAAGTATTGGAGTTTCAGCTTTAGCATCAGTCCTTCCAATGAACACCCAGAACTGATCTCCTCTAGAATGGACTGGTTGGATCTCCATGCAGTCCAAGGGACTCTTAAGAGTCTTCTCCAACACCACAGTGCTTAGGTTATATCATTTCCAAAAGCATTTTTAAGAAATGATTAGAAAACAAAATTCAGTCAAGAGATAAGGGGAAAGAGTGATGTTATAGTGTCATAAAACATCCCTACCCCAACAACAAAAATTCAGCATCTATCCATGAACAGTGGGACCCAGAAACATGGACCAAGGGACTGGAGAGGAGACTTACCCACCAGCATACTGGGCATAGGCAGGCAGATTTGGGTATGGGAGTGGGGAAGATAGAGGAGACTATGAAATGGTTCCGGCCCCTTTCAGCTATGGACTGGGAACATATGCAGAACACTGACTTGGTTGGTCACAGTCAGACAAGAGGGACTTTGTGAAGTCCAGGTTTCCAGAGGATAAGTTCGAGCACTCCACTGAAGTAGACCAGAAGAGTGTAAGTGCAATGGGATAGGAACAGCTTGACTTTGTTGGCATCACTCCTCCCCCGAAGAAGCATTATTTCTGTTGCTGTTCAGTTCTGAGTCATGTCCGACTCTTTGCAATCCCATGACTGCAGCATGCCAGGCTTCCCTGTCCTTCACCACCTCCTGGAGCTTGCTCAAACTCACGTCCATAGAGTTGGTGATGCTATCCAACCATCTCATCCTCTGTTGGCCCCTTCTCCTCCTGCCTTTGGTCTTTCCCAGCATCAAGGTCTTTTCTAATGAGTCAGCTCTTCTCATCAGGTGGCCAAAGTATTAGAGCTTCAGCATCAGTCCCTCCAATGAATATTCAGGATGATTTTCCTTTAGGACTGACTGATTTGATCTTGCAGTCCAACGGAGTCTCAAGAGTCTTCTCCAACACCACAGTTCAAAAGCATCAATTCTTTGGCACTCAGCCTTATTTATGGTCCAAATCTCACAACTGTACATGACCACTGCAAAAACCACAGCTTTGACTATACAAGCCTTTGTCGGCAAAGTAATGTCTCTGCTTTTTAATATGTTGTCTAAGGTGTGTCATTGGAGAAGGAAATGGCAACCCACTCCAGTACTCTTGCCTAGAAAATTCCATGGATGGAGGAGCCTGTTGGGCTACAGTCCATGGGGTCGCAAAGAGTCAGACATGACTGAGCGACTTCACTAAGGTGTGTCATATCTATTCTTCCAAGGAGCAAGTGTCTTTTAATTTCATGGCTGCAGACACCATCTGCAGTGATTTTGGAGCCCAAGAAAATAAAGTCTGTCACTGATTCCACTTTTCCTCTTCTATTTGCCATGAATTTGATGGAACCGGATGCCATAATCTTAGTTTTTTGAATGTTGAGTTTTAAAGCCAGCTTTTTCACTCTCCTCTTTCACCTTCATCAACAGGCTCTTTAGTTCCTCTTCACTTTCTGACATAAGGGTGGTGTCATCTGCATATATAAGGCTGTTGATCTTTCTCCCAGCAACCTTGATTCCAGCTTGTGCTTCATCCAGCCAGGCATGTCACATGATATTTTGCATATAAGTTAAATAAGCAGGGTCACAATGCACAGCCTTGACGTACTCCCTTCCCAATTTAGAACCAGTCCTTTGTTCCATGTCTGGTTCTAACTCTTGCTTCTTGAACTGCACACGGGTTTTGCAGGAGGCAGGTAAGATGGTTGGTATTCCCATCTCTTTAAGAATTTTCTGGTGTGTTGTGATCCACACAGTCAAACGCTTTAGTGTAGTCAGTGAAGCAGAAGTAGATACTTTTCTGGAATTCTCTTCCTTTTTCTATGATCTAACGGAGGTCGGCAATTTGACCTCTGGCTCCTCTGCCTTTTCTAAATCCAGCTTGAACATCTGAAATATCTCAGTTCACGTACTGCTGAAGCCCAGCTTGGAGGATTTTGAGCATTACTTGCTAGAATGTGAAATGAGTGCAACTGTGTGGTAGTTTAAGCATTCTTTAGCATTGCCCTTCTTTGGGACTGGAATGAAAACTGACCTTTTCCAGTCCTGTGGATACTGCTGAGTTTTCCAAATTTGCTGGCATACTGAGTGCAGCACTTTAATACCAGCATCTTTTAGGATTTGAAATAGTTCAACTGGAATTCCATCACCTCCACTAGCTTTGTTCATAGTGATGCTTCCTAAGGCACACTTAACTTTGCACTCCAAGATGCCTGGCTTAAGTTAATGATTCCCACCATCATGGTTATCTGGGCCATTAGATCTTTTTAATATAGTTCTTCTGTGTATTCTTGCCACCTCTTCTTAATATCTTCTGCTTCTGTTAGATCCATACCATTTCTGTCCTTTATTGTGCCCATCTTATAGCATGAAATGTTCCCTTGATATCTCAAATTTTCTTGAAGAGATCTCTAGTCTTTCCCATTCTATTGTTTTCCTCTATTTCTTTGCATTGTTCACTTAGGAAGGCTCTCTTATCTCTCCTTGCTTCTCTTTGCAACTCTGCATTCAGATGTGTGTATCATCCCTTTTCTCCTTTGTTTTTCGTGAAAGGCAAGAAAGCGTAACTCAAGCCTAAATTAGATGGCTCTTGACCTCTCCAACAGGGGAAAGGGAGAGCAAGTTGGAAATGTCTGCCTGCTCGAGCCGTGTGGGATGCTGTTAAAGACATTCATTCTCTCTTCCAGCATCCAGAGCACTAAAGTGGGAGGCTCCATGAGTGGGAGGAGGGAACAGATCAGAAGAGTAGCATGTAAGATTCCAAAAGGGTATTAAAGGAATGAGGTTCCTGCTAACTGCCTCTGGATTCCAACAGGAAGCCAATCCAGAAGACACAGAAAGTGAGTGCTAGCTGCTCAGTTGTGTCTGACTCTTTGCGACACCAAGGACTATAGGTCACCAGACTCCTATCCCTGGGATGGTGTGGGTTGCCATTTCCTTCTCCAGGGAATCTTCCCGACCCAGGAATTGAACCCAGATCTCCTGTATGTCAGGCAGATTATTCACCATCTAAGCCACCAGGGAAGCTCCCCAGGAGACACAGGAAAACCTCAATTGTAAATCCCCCTGACGTACCCAAGAGTACCTGCAGCTCACTATGCTCAAAACCACACCTCTGCTACTGGCTTACCGTGCAAGGTCCCAAAAGAAAGCTCTGGAAGAGAGGGAAAACGCAGAAAGCAGGCTGGAGTGTGTGGGTGAAGAAGAAACCACAAATCTGAGCTGTAGCACTACCTTTAGGAAAATAAAAGAGATGTATTGGCATCTGACATGGTACATCCTAGGATACAGAAAAAACATACAAGCTTCAGAATTCTTCCCAAGAGGGAACAAGAAGCCTGGGGCAGGTGTATCCACACAATGCCAGAGAGAAAGTCTCAGAATCTGTAATAGGAATGACAAAAGGATTTTTTTCTCCTGAAGGCAACTCATAAAAATTAAAGAAGATGAAAGCAATTTCAAATGCAGAAAAAGCAATGCAAAACTCCCTGAAACATGAAAAAACAAGGAAACACGACTTCACCAAAAGATCACAATAATCTTCCAGGATTCAAAGACATGGCAATCCATAATTTACCTAATAAAGAATTCAAAACAGGTGTTTTAAGACAACTCAATAGCTATAAGAAAACAGAAAGATGAGTCAATGAAATCAGAAAAACAATATATAATCAAAATACAGGCATCACAAGAAAGAACCAAATGAGTATTCTGGAATGGAAAAATTCAGTGAATGAAATGAAAAAATTGCAATAGAGAGTAGCAACATCAAGTAGACCAAAGAGAAGGAATAATCACTGATATAAATGATAGGAACTTTGAAATAACTCATTGTGAGGAGAAAAAAAGCATGAAAAAAAGAAAAAAATGAAGAAAGCCAATGAAGAGAAAAAAGAAAAAGAATGAAGAAAGTTGGGAAACCATTATGGAAGAAAACCCACAAAACCCAAGATACAAATCCCTGGGGTTCCAGAGGGAGAAGTGAGGGGGAAGAAGGCTATTAAAGAAGCACAGCTGAGAAATTTCCAAACCTGGGAGGAGGTCTAAACACCCATGTTCATGAACCTAACAGACTACCCCATTATTTCAATCCAAGACACATTATAATAAAACTGTCAAAATGAAAGCAAGAATTCTACAGGCAGCAAGAGAAAAGATTGCAACTTACAAGGGAACTCCCATCAGGCCATCAGTAGACTTTTCAGCAGAAAACTTACAAGCAGGAGAGAGTGGACTAATACATTCAAAGTTCAAAAAGGAAAAAATTATCAGTCAAGAGTACTCTATCTGGCAAAGTTATCCTAGAGAAATAGAAGACTTTCCCCGGAAATCAAGAGCCGAGAAGTTCATAATTATTAGATCTGCCTTATAAGAAATGCTAAAAGAAGTTCTTAAAATGAAACGAAATTACACTAATAACATGAAAACATGCAAATATACAATGCTCTGATAAACATTAACTATATAGTTAAGCTAAAAAATACTCTCAACAATGAAATGTGATGGCATAATAACCACTAGAGAATAAAGGTTAAATGACAAGAATATTAAAAAAAAAAAACACTTGCTATTACAACTTGTAAATGAATACACTACAGAAAAAGGCAAATTGTGACACTGAAAACATTAAAGAGGGGGTAGAGTTGTATGTGACTGAAATTTTATCAGTGTCAAATAGACTGTTCCATCTCTAAGAGGTTTCATGTAAGTGTCATGGTAACTAACAGGAAGCAAAAACCCATAGTGGATTCACAAAAGATGAAGAAAAGAAAATCAGCATGCACACTACCAGGAAAAGTATCAATTCACAAAGGAACACAGCAACAGAGTAAAAAATAAGAGTAAAAAAGAAAGAAGGGAATTACAAAACATCCAGGAAACAATAAGATGGCAGCAGTAAGTCCTTACATATCAATAGTGCTGTGGGTAAGAGTCCACCTGCCAATGGCAGGGACTTGGATTTGATGCCTGGTCTGAGAGGATTCCACATGCCGCACAGTGGCTGGGCCCCAGCGCCACAACTACTGAGCCCACGCTCCAGTGTCCGTGAGCCTCAGCCACTTAAATCTGCTTGCCCTAGACCCATGGGCTCCAACTACCGAGCCTGTGTGCTGCAACTCTGAAGCCCACGTGCCCAGAGCCTGTGCTCCAGAACAAGAGCAACCACCACAGTGAGAAGCCCACACACTGCAACAGAGCGCAGCCCCCATAGGCTGCAAGCAGGGCAAGCCCACACACAGCAGAGAAAGCTCAGGCCAACCGAAAATAAATTATAGGTAATCTTAAAAAATTACTCTAAATGTAAGTGGACTGAAGTTTCCAATCAAACGGCACAGTTACTGGTAAATAAAAAAAGATCCAACTATACACTGTCTACTCAGCTCAGCCTAAAGGATACAATCAGGTTCAAAGTGAAAGGATGCAAAGCTATATTCAATGCAAATGGAAATCAAAAAAGAACAGTGATTTATATCAGATAAAACAGACTTTAAGCCAAAAATGATAATAAGAGACGGGCATTATATACTGATAAAGGGGCCACCTCAGCAAGACATAACAAATGTAAATATGTATTCACTCAACAGCACAGCACCTAAATATCTTAAAGCAAATACCAACAGATCTGAAGGGAAAAAAAAAAATACAGCAATAGCAAGGGACTTCAATGCCACACTTTCAGCAATGCATCAATCACCCAGACAAAAATACCAACAAGGAAATGTTGTGGATTTCAACCATACTCTAGAGATCAATGGACCTATCGGATGCCGGAAAGATTGAGGGCAAGAGGCCAAGGGGTCGACAGAGGATGAGATGATTGGGTGGCATCACCGACTCAATGGCCATGAGTTTGAGCAAACTCCAGGAGATAGTGAAGGACAGGGAAGCCTGGCGTGCTGCAGTCCGTGGGGTCACAAAGAGTCAGACAGGACTGAGTGACTGAACAACAGATACAAAAAGGATATTCCATTCAACACCAGCAGAACACACATTCTTCTCAAGCATACACAGAACATCTTTCAGGTTAGGTCATGTAAGCCAAAAACAAGTCTCAGCAAATTTAAGAAGACTGAAATCATACCAAGTATCTTTTCTGAACACAATTCGTGAAACTAGATATTAACAGCAAGAGGAAAAATAAAACATCTACAAATATATGGAAATTAAACAACACTCCCTTGAGCAAACAATGGGTCAGAGAAATCAAAGGGGAAATTAAAAAGTACTTCTAAATAAAGGAAAATGGATATACAACATACCAAAATTTGGGGGAAACTTCAAGAGCAGTTCCAGGACCTAAATGGATAACGACAAATTCCTCATAAAAATTACTTAACGTATGTAACAAGAAAAAGGAGAAACTAAGCCCATTTGAGAAATAAAAATCCAAGTAGAAATAAATAAGAGACTAGAAAAAACAATAGAAAAGATCAATGAAACTAAGAAAAGGTTATCTGAAATAATAAGTAAAACTGACAATTCTTTGGCTAGACTTAGGAAAACGAGAACTCAAATAAAATATGCTATGAATTCCAGTCATAGGTGACTGATTCACCTGTTTCATCTCAGCTGTAAAGTTAACATGTTCTTTATATTTTGTAATATAAAATGTAGGAATACTAAGCAATTAACTTGATATGAACTATCGAAAATGTAAATAAAATGTTCTTCATAACAAAACCAACCTAGCCAAAACAAAGCTTCCTAACCAAATGCCTGGCCTTTTCTAACCCATCTTGGGGCTGCTCTCCACCATCCTCTCTCATTCTCTTTCCTTGATTTTAATGACTATCATAACTATGCTGTCTACTATCTCTTGTATTAGTACTCTAGTTCCTTGGCTGGACTCGCTTCTTTACCCGCGTGAGGATGGCCTCTAAGATATGGTTTTTAGCCCTCTACCATATTCTTTGGATACTCTTTACAAAGAGATTTCTTCTGGAGTCAATCAGCTTTTTGGGGTTTTTTTTTGTTTGTTTTAATGTAGTACTCCAAAACTAAGCTGGTAACTCTCAGATTCTTTACTCCATGTTTCCTATACAAACAGTATCAATTTCTAGCCTTCTAATTGTTTATCAATGGCATCTGTGTTCCCTTGTTTTAGACTCAGCTGTTAAAAACTGTGAGGTAGTTGGTATTAAGTCCTGAATTCCACAAATGAGAAACTGGTCTTCAGTTTTCTCCTGACACACTGCTAACCACATGGAAGAGGCAAGATTCAAATACAGATGCACCTGATTCTAAACGCCACTCTATTAATCTCTATTCAATACTTCTTCCACAATGTCTAGTTCTATTGCATCCACTGGTTAAATTTCATAAAGGAGTTTTCTATTACCGTGACAGATTTATGACTTAAAAGTTGCTATAAAGATTTTATCTCTTGTGAGTACTAGAAAGAAATCATAATTAATTTTTGGAGAGTGTGCACAGATGGGATTAGTTGCGGTACCTATTATGCTATCAATACAAGTACATGACCTTTAAAAGGACCACACTACTACTACCCTCCACCGTTAAAATTAGACTTGTTTTAGGAGGAATCCTTCTGTGATCAGCATTGTGCTGGAGGAGGGTCAGAAAATAAAGTACCTACACCAAGATTCTCCTAATAAGTGAAGAGAAGGAGGAAGGTTCCCAGAAGCTCTGTAACCACCCACACTTCCTGGGTTTATAAACTTTGAAGGATTTCCGTAATTCTAATGGCCCAGCTTGTTTGAGTGGCAACACAGTCAATGATACCTCATATAGTCTGTGAGAAACAGGAAAAGGTCACCAAATGGGTGCGTTATTATTTGTTGCTGCTGTGGTCACTTCAAAATAGCTGTTTTAAATTAGTGCATTAATATCACCAATTTGTAGTGCATTAATTTTTCAATGTCAAATCAGTGAATCAGGTACTGCCTGATGCACAGTACAGAAATCTGATGATAAAGACCAGGTATCGGGCATATATCCAAGAGGGTATAATCCCTCACGGGGGAGAGATGAAGAAAACTGGGCAGGGAACCACCTATATTTAACAAAAAATGTTTAAGTGACTGAAAGATGGAAGAAACAAAAGGAGAAAAAACCTGTATCACCAAAATGGAAAATATGCTCAATCTAACAATACTTATATAAAAATATATTCATTGAACTTTTCTTCTCCTGCTCATTTAATACCTAAGAAGAAAACCAGCTTCAAGTTCAGTATCATAACAAAATCATACAGAAATATTTGTACAAACTTACCTTATTATTGCAAACATGGAATTGAAGTTCTTACATTCTCGACAATGAAGTGCAATTTTAATAAAATGTTTAATAATCTTCATTCGTTTGAGCTGATTTGATTCAGTTAAAATCTCTGAGGCAACCCAGAATGTCTCTTGGTTTACAATGTCTTCAAATTCTTTCAAGTGAGTATTTCCTGTTTTGGACTCTAACTTAAAAAGGTCATCAATATATTCAGTAGGCTCAATATTACGAAATAAATCAAAGTCCCTCATTGATAGCTGAGTGGCCACCTCAATAGTACTTAGCTGTAGCATGGATAGCTGGCTTTCCTTAACTAGTTCTTGAGCATCTTCATCTGAACATAGGGTTTCTGTTTCCATATTATTTTTCAAATAATACCTAAAAGCAAAAATTGCTTTTATAAGTGATTCCACATTTATAAGAGCACTTTTCCTCTTTTATCACTGTTGTCAAAACATCATTATACGTTAATAACTTTTTGTCAGAAATGTCAGCAGAATATTCATTTAAAGATAAAATGGAAAATTAATTTTAAATGAGACGACTTTGAAGAAGATACTCTCTTATTCTACCATTTGACATCTATGAATTTAAAGTGTAAAAGTAATGTTGATTATACTGTAAAACTTAATGATTTTAAGAAATTATTCACATGTTGTGTGAACAATCATATGTATACTCTTGAAAACCAAAGTGTTAATGAGGGCTCTATAAGGATGAGGACACATAATAGGTACAATACAAAATACTTGTTCATGGACAGCACGAGTAAACTCCTCAATCAAGACTGTCTACAGTTCTATTTGGAAGTTGCTGCTGTACTCACTTTCTTCTTAACTTTAAATTTTCAAGAAAAGCAAAGAAGAATAAAACCCATACAGAACGGAAACTTCCACTACTGATTTCTCCCTTGATAAATCCAAAACTTCATTCCAGCAAATGGCATTGATCAGTAGCCATAAAAAAAGATCTTCATCTGCCTTTCATCTTTTTAGATGAACAATTTTATGACACTTAAAAGCTAAGAGACAAGTGAAGAATTCATAATTAGGAAATATCTTCTACAGGACTGTTGCTGCAGAAGAGATTACATATTGTATCACAAGTGGTTTTTACTTCATTCTTTTCTATTAATAACATACAACTTAATCTAAGCCTGAGTTTGTGTCCATCTACTTTATATTGTCAAGGAACTGTATTTATTTTTCTTCTGCCTTTAAACTATTCACATGCCTAAGAGATTACCATAAATAATGAGTTCAAACTCATACTGTAGATAATAAAATTAGATCTAATTATGCTATGTTTATTAACTCAATTCTCTTAACATTCCTCTGAGGTTGGTTCTATTACTATCATCCCATTTTATGATGAGAAAATTCAGGCACAGAGGAACTAAATAACTTGCTCAAGATCACACAGCCAGACCAGGGATTTGAATCTGGGCAGTCTTGCTCCAGGATCCATGCCCTTGACCACTACATACAGTCAGCAAAAGCAGAGTTAACCTATTCTCTCTTAACAGCAACCATGATGGATAGTCATTTTAAGGTTTCTAAGGATCTCATCCTACATATGAATCTGGGTTCACTAAAAAGATTGTATTATTGCCAGAAAAAAATCACTAAAAAACAAATGTTACTGAAACTATCTTCTAGTTGATCAAATAATTTTCAGAGCATATTTAAAACATTTTTAGAATTTTCATATATTCATAAAAGGAAAACTACTTAAAGAATTATGTAAACTATGGTTTCTTTTCCCCAAAGTACATACTGATCATTTAAAAAGCAAATGTATAAATTAACATACATATATATACTCAGATACATATAATAAAGATATGTATCATCTCACTCTGTAAAAAACAGGGCTTGGACTATACCACTGGTTCAAAGACTTTATTTTAGCAGGAGGGCTAAAACATTTTTATCCTTTCTCCCACTTCTGGGTAGCACTTATGAGTGCTAACACTCTAAGATTCCATTTACATAATTATGGAGACAAGAGAAGACTAAAAAAAAGAAAAATACTACGTTAATTTTAGAGAGAACTCAGTGGTCCTAAAACATGATGTTCCTATTTAACATTATGTCTTTTAACATGGAATCTTCAAAAACACATGCAGAAATAAGTACATTCATTAATAAGCACATTCACCTTCCATTGAGCTGAATTCTATCAGCTAATTTGGAGAATTGGTCTGGAAGTCTTCTCTGTTTTATAACACCCTCAGGAGTAACAGAAACTTCACAGAGAGAGTATGTGTCAGATGCACCAGTCAAACCAAATTCATGAATAGCTTGACAAACAACTTCTTTAGCTGTAGTGTCTTTACTGATGATAATGTAGCAACTTTGCTGATCTGCTTTGAAAACTCTTATAACTTGATCAGGAATATCTGTATAAATACAAAAGAGTATTCTGTTATTTTACAAAAAATGACTCAAACTCTTCAAAAAATAATTTAGAGGACAATGATCTCTCTAAACAGTTAAATATATATTTCTCTTTCAAGGACGTTAGAAGAAATCATAGCTGCACTTACTAATAAATCAATGCATCTTTTCTGGTGACAAAATACTAGTATATGTTCACAGAAAAATACCAAGAAAAAGAAATTAAAGCCACACTATGCATATGATTTGAAAGCCATGAAATTTTCATTTTTATAAACATTTTATGTCATTAAATATTCTTCAACAAAATTTTTTATGGAGGCATAGGACTCCACAATCTGTATTTTATAATTTGAAATGAACCAAATCCTTACAGACATTTAGCTTTCCTATCATGTTCCTTTATCATAAGTAAATTATGATAAATAATTTCCCTCCATCTCAAACTCTCCCTGTAGATAAACCTTTGTAGTCAATCTGATTCATTTCCTCAGGGAAAATCCAAAACAAAGAGAAGTGTTGAGTTAGAGGGCATGTATACTGTTACGATTTTGGAAATACACTTCTGAACTGTTCTCAGAATATTATAATGTTTTATCATCCTAGGGTACAAAGACAGCAATTTTCGTCACACTTATCAAAGCTGTTTATGAATTTTTTTTTCCCATTTTGAAAGCCCTATGCATTTCTTCCCTCCAAAAATGTGTCTTTATATTTCACTTCTTTGGTTCATGGTGAAACTTACTGGTTTAATTGAACCATTATTCCTTTTAAAAAATATCTTTTGTTATTCTTTATGGTTTTTCCTACTGAATTATACTAGGTGCCAATACAATCTACTATAAAGTGGCCAATGTTTTTTCAGATTTTATATCTATATATTTTAACACAGGAAAATTTAAAATATTCATGTGGTTAAACCTCAGTGTTTGTGATGTTTGCTATTAGAAGATTAATCCTACTTTAAAATAAATGTTCATGTAATATATACATGTAAATAATGATATTTCCCCCTCCTACTCTACCTTATTTCTTTTTCTATTCATATGGCATTGGCTAAAGCTTCCTGAACAAAGTTTCCTGAACAATTAGCCCATATGACAGTGGGCTAATTTTTAACATAATTAAATTTAATTGAAAAGTGATTTTACAACACAAACAACTGCTAAAAGTTTCCTCATGATAATAAATTACAAAAATTTCTTCCATTTTTAATTAGGAAAAATGTATTGTTGTGGATATTTCTATCATGTGCGTAATGGGGGTGAGCTAGGGATACTTTGGTGGCTCAAGTCACTGTAAACTATTTGTGTAGCATTACCTTCTTAGCATTGTATACATTGTAAATCTAAGAGGAAAAGAAAAATTACAAATTCGTCTCAAAATCACCCGAGGCATAATTCTAGCTAAATGAAAGAGAAAAGTAATGAAACAGATGTGGGAGGAAATAATTTCACAGGATAAAGTTCACAGTGAGACTACAACACAAAAAGACAAAGACTGACTCCCAGTATTGGAAGAGTCAACCGAATATATGTGAATACAATTCCAGGAAAAGGATTCTAAGCCGAAAAATGTTGAATGTTCTGGGTTTACCGTCAAACTGGAAGCACAATGCTTCATCTATTCAGGCCCCTTTTGTAAGATATATGTGCCAAACTGCCTTTTTTTGAGGTATGCAAAGATCTGAGTCACCAAACACCTCTTGCCTCCTGTTCATGTATCTCTGAGAATGAGTCAGTCCCTCAGATGCTGACGACATTATCAGGTTTCTAAGTCTACAGGCAAGAGGTAGGCTCTTATGGCATGCTAATGAGATGCTTCTCTCCTCTGGGCTAGAAAATGCAGCAAGTTGGAAATTTCAGTTTTCCAAAAGAAAGATACTGGACAAGAGTTTCATTATCCCTTTTAACCCAATAAAAGGTGTAAAACAACTACTATTATTATCTGTATTGTTCCTATACTCTTTACAAAAATAGGTCATAATTGTCCAGGGCTTAGAGGTAGATTTGTTTACTAGGGTGCTGGGGGTTGAACATCTGCAAGCCAAGCTGGCTGACCATGAGGGAATGGGGAGATGCTCTGATTCCTTTTATTAATTTCTTCAGAGAAGTTTATTCAAACAGACTGGGAATTTGCACACATTTTTTCTCTTGCTGCTAACATATTACAACATCAGGGAAGGAAGCTTGTGTATCCTTCCAAACGCTGTATTCTGTTACATTCTCTTATATTCACACTGTTAAAACCATTTGTTTCACATGCAAAGGACAAAATTGTCATATAGTCATATAAGAAGCCATCATAAATGAATAGCTCTAGAACAGATCTGCAAATGGAATTATCCAAATCCCGGTGAATTTGCCAAGATAATAAATGCCAATTTTGAAAACCAAATTTGAGACACATTAGAGGAAAAAATATTTCCACACTGATATCAGTGTTGGGGTAAATCTCTCTTTCCATTTTAGAACTGTTACCTGTATAATACATATATTTTCTTCACAAAAGTATTAGTGGGAGAACACCATAATGCTAAACATATTATCTGAAACATGGCAGACACTCAAAAGTTAAATGATTAGTTAAATGATAAATATGGAGTTAGAATAAAGTTGAATCAAGAACAAAAACGATCTAATCATTTCAAATTTTAGGTACGAAGCTAAACTACACATAAAAATATAATCCTATAAGGAAAACAGACATTTAAAACAGAATCTTGGAGAAGTACAGCATTTATTAGTCTTATGATTAATATTCCATACTAAAATTATTACATAATATAATAGGTAAATGAATTCAAGAACTGAAATTCACATATACCCATACTTTCAACCCAAGGCAAAATTTCTAGCGTTAAGTAAAATTTAAAAGTGAGATAAGGACACATGTTTTGACCCTGTTGTTGTTTGTTGTTTAGTTGCTAAGTCATGTCTGACTCTGCAACCCCACTGACTGTAGTCTGCTGAACACGTAACAGGTACTCCATATATATTTGTACAGTGATTTAAAAATTTTTTTTTTCAGTGTTACAGCTCTATTTTATTTAGAAGATAGCAGGCGAATCCATCCTCGAAGAAGAGAAGAGAATGGAGGAGCGCACCAGCACACGTGGAGGGGGTGAGAGAGAGAGAGAAAAGAGTGTATACAGAGGGGGGTGTTGGGGGAGGGGAGAGAGAAAGAGCATAGCGAGAGCCCTTGGCTTCTCCTTTTATGTTTTCTTCCCCCTGGGCCTGCCCTATGCAAATTGGGCTCAGTCAGGAGTGCTGTTCTACCTGAAGTCCTCACTCCAGTCCTCAGACCTTTCTTTGACCTTCCTCTGTTCTATTTTTGCGGGCTTTTCCCTTCCTGTCTTTTAGCCACCACCATTTTGAATTCCTTTTCCCTATTCTAACTACCCAACATTCCCCCCTCAAGAGATGGGAGGCCCAGTTCTTTGGGAATAGGGGCATCGAGGTCTTTCTGGCTACTTCCACTGAATTGGGTCGGCGAGGGGTATTGGGCCTCCCCTTCTTGCTAGTCTCAGGCCTCAGAGTCCTCATAGCAGTGTTCATCTAAGGATGGATGGTATTTTCCATGGTCAGCTGTAGTTTTGTATCTTTGTTGAACTGGCACTGCATATTGTAGCTTGTTGACCTGGTGGCAGAGGCTTAGCCTCTGTGATCTCAAAATTGGAGACTACTGCATATCTGGCTCTTCTTTTTCCATCTAAGACAAAGCTGCTTCCATCAGTGTACCAGATTTCCTCAGGATTGGTCAGAGGATCTTCTGACAAGTCCCTCTTGGGGTTTTGTCCAGTGGTCCAAGGTTTCTAGACAAGAGTGAAATGGGAGAAAGCCCGCGGGGGTAGGCAGGAGGGTGGCTGGGTTAAGAACCTCACAAGGGGATATACCGAGGACTGGATTTTCCATCAGCATTACCTGATATCTGAGGATTCTTTGATCAGACATCCATAAATGGCCTCTCCCATTTAGGAGTTGTTTTTACTTGGTGGCTGGTAAAAATAGTTTGCCTCCAAAGGAGAGTTTTAAAGCATCTTCTATCATGATTGCAATAGCTGCAAGATTTCGAAGGCAGGGGGTCCAGCCTCAGGCAGTTGGATCAAGTTTCTTGGTTAAGTAAGCTACAGGCTGGGGCTCAGTTCCCAACCTTTGAGTTAACACTCCCAAGGCTATTCCCTCTCTTTCATGGACATAAAGTTGGAATGCTTTCTCTGGGTCTGACAACCTCAAGGCAGGTGCCTGAGTTAAGGCTTGTTTTCATGTAGCCTCTGCCTTCTTTTGAGGAGTACTTTACATTAGTGGGATTGAATCATCTCATCCCTTTAAGCTTTTATACAAAGGCTGGGCAATTAGACCATAGTTGGGTATCCAGATTCTACAATACCCAGTTAGCCCCAGGAAAGCTCACAACTGTTTTCGAATCATGGGGGAGGGCAACTGGAGGACTCCTTGTAGCCGATCAGAGGACAGCCTCCTAGACCCATGTGTAATCTGAACTCCCAAGTAAGTAACCTTTGTCTGGACCATTTGTGTCTTAGCTCGGAAGACTTTATATCCTTTTTCTGCCAAAAAGTTTAGAAACTGAATTGCATGTTGTTGGGCATATTTCTCATCTGGAGAGCAGATTAGTAGGTCATCTATGTATTGTAATATTTTCCCATTAGGTCCCAGATCTAGGAGATCCCAGCTAAGGGCCTGTCCAAACAAGTGGGGGCTATCTCTGAACCCCTGAGGTAATACTGTCCAAGTCATCTGTTGGTGGTTTTCTCCTGGGACCTCCCACTCAAAGGCAAAAAGATTTCTTTAGCCAATGGTAAGCAAAAAAAATGCGTCTTTGAGATCCAAGGCTGTAAACCACTTGGCACTGGGTGGGATTTCTCCCAAGATTACATAGGGATTGTGTAATGTGGGATGGAGGGGGACTATAGCTTCATTTATGATCCAGAGATCTTGAACCATTCACCAGGTTCCATCCTTTTTCTTACTGAGAGGATTGGGGTGTTACATGGTGAACTGGTGGGGACCAGCAACCCACAAGCAAGGAATTTATTAAAGCTGTAGTCCCTCCCGAGCCTCTCTTTTGAGGGGATATTGTTTCCGGTTAGGAAACCGAGTGGGATCTTGGAGGACAATGATGACCAGTTCAGCTTGGTGGGCTCGTCCAGGAATTCCCTGGTCCCACACCTGGGGGTTAATTTTGTCTTCCTATAGTTTTTGATTCCTCTCTATTGGAGAAGGTGTAATGGGTTCTTCAGTTGTAACCAGGAGCTGTAGAGCTCTAGGGGCTAAAAAGCTTCCCATCACAAGGGTGGTCCCCAATTTAGTGAGTATATGTCTTCCCAATAAGGGAGTAGGATGCTCAGGGACCACCAGAAACTGGTGGGAAATATTTGTACATCCCAGCAACAAAGAACTGCTTGGGTGAATCTTTTAGTAGTTGCTTTTCCTGTAGCATCCAAAATGGTACAGGTTTGGGAGGAGAAGGCTCTGGAGTAGGAGATCAAGACAGAGTAGGTAGTCCCTGTGTTAACCAAGAAATTCTAGGACCTACCTGCCACATCCAGTTGCACCCTTGGCTCCAGCTCCATGATGGTTATCTGTGACAGGCGGGCTCCAGTGATTTAAAATTTAAAGCAGAAAGAAGAGGCAGTCTTTTGCTGTGTTTTTTTAAAGATCATCTAAAATACCTAAAAAGTTCTTCCGTTTTTAGTGTCTGACCCTGACATTATACTAAAAACAGAACTTTTTAGATATTTAAAAGAAAAACAAAAAACAAAGGAATGCCTCTTCATTCTGCTTTAAAATGTTAATCACTGTACAAGTATTTATGGAGTACCCGTTACATCATCAGTGTTCCAGATGATGAGGCTAAAGTAATAAATGAGATGGACAAAATCTCTGTTTGCAGAGATTTCCTTATATTCAAGAGAGTAGATGGTGGTTCAAGGAAGACACAATAATGAAGTAAATAAGACAATCCATACAGGAAAAAGTTCACAAAGCAAACACAAGGTAGGAGTAAAATCATAAGGATTAAGGACTGGCAAACTCGTTCTATGCAGGGTCAAAAGTCAAATATTTTAAGTTCTGGAGGCCAAGAGATAAAATAGATAATATTTCATAGATATTTATATAACAAGAAATAAACAAATTTATGACAAAAGTTTTGACAAAATTCAAAGTATATTAATAATTTAAATCTACAACATGTAAAGATATGTAATCCCAGAGGTTTAGGCAAACATCCACTAAAACAGAACTGGTTAAACAGAATGTTCAAGATATTGTGGCAGAATACATACTGCTGCAGAAAGGCATTTAGGGTATATTACTAGGTGAAATAGGCTATGTGGAAAAATATCATTTGGGGTAAAAGAAACAGTACATACATTTTATGTGCTCTGAAATTTCTGAAAGGATATAGAAGCAAATGAACAACTGTTAATTCTGGAAAGCAGAGACTTTTATATTTTATCCTTTCTCTGCAAATAAAAACTATAATATATGTTCCTTTACAATTAAAAATTAGTTAAAATAACTCAGACTTGCAATGCAAAATGGGTATGAAGTTTACTAAATATTAAAGACATCAAATTAAAAGTTTGTGCCATTAAATGAAAAAGAGTAAACAAAAAGTTCCATATGCAAACTCAGAAAAAAAATCAGTTTTCAAATCCTTTTAGCTACACTCTGAATTATTTTAGGCCTCATGTCACATTAAACCCCAAAATTCTGAAACACTTTTTACAAGTTATAGAACAGCTATACACTCTGATTCAATGGGTATAAAAAACATATATATTCAAAGAAAATAGCTAAAAGAATATACGCCAGTTTACACCGGCAACCTTTGAAGTGTATAGAGTTCTGCTTCCTACTTCATTCAATTCTGTATCATTTGACTTTTAATGATATAATAAAACACTACATACAAATAAAAGCAAGAAAATACCGTAGTCTTCAAGATACTTACAGTACAAACCAACAGCTGTAGGCAGCAAAAGCAAAGCAAAACCATAAAAAAGTCAGCAAACGAAAGCAAAGTATTAAACAGTTCTGAAGCTTTGTCCTTACTTTCTAAAAACAATTTAAAATATGCAGCAAAAGCATAACTGAGATGTAGACTGATAAAAGTTAGTCATACTTGGCTGATGTCACACATGTACTACAATATACATGTGATGCACACAACTAACCTAAAATTCAGTGCTGTCATTGATGATTCACCAAGCTGAATTTGGAATTAATTGGTAATAAATATTTTATTCACCATAAATATAAACAGCACTGCAGAAGGCTTTAAAAAAAGTTGCTCATTTGGAGATTTAAAAATATAATTTTAAGTTAAATTCCTATCTTATATGTGTTCATTCATATTGCTGATATGGACAAAGGCTGCAGACTGAGCTTTGCAGACTGACTTTCTCTGAACAGACAGTAAAAGGGCATCTCCAATACTTTCAACATGTTCTCAAAGAGGGAATTATGCAATCAATCTTGAATAGCATATCCTCTTCAGAAATCAGAATTTCAGTGCCATGGGGTTTATAGTTTCTAAATTTTAATAATTCCAACCTCTTTCGTTTCCCTAGCTAAATCCCCAATTTCTCTCTCTCCTCCCCCTAATACCCATCCTTTACCTCCCACCCTGCCTCACTTTTAAATATGCCAATGGCAAAAATACAAATGTATATCAATAATTGTAAGTCAATCAAGTTATAAATCATACATCCCTAAACACTTGTCTTATGAAAGTACAGATGAATAGTTAGTTTGTGCTTATTTGTGAATGCAGTGTAAGAAATACTGCTATGGAACATACGCACACAGACACAGAAATAAATTCCCATACTACCACATGACAACGTCAGACAGACAATGATAATGTACTAGAAAAGGAGAGAGCAATTCTGCCTCAGGGGGACCTGAGATCCCCAGATGAGGTAACACTTGGGCTCAGCACTGAGGAATAATAAAAATTTGCTGGGATACGCAAGGAGAAAACACCAGAGATAGCAAACAATATAGGCACAGAAAGAGAGCTCTGAAGGTACGTCTCATACTCAGGAGAGACAGGTTGGAGAATGGTATAACAGGAGGCTAGAAAAGGGGTTTATAATTATGCTGTAAAAACTGGATACCAACCGTTATTAAGTTACTGTGTTTAGGCTCCAAACCTACATTTCCCTGCTACAATGGGGCTGGGACTCTGCAAACCATGTTTTTTTCTTGCCAAAAGGGAGCACCAGAGGTAGACTGCAAGGTTACAAGAAGGAGAGACCTGATGCCTTATTTTCTTATGTGTGGGTATTTGGCTCCTGTATCGCTCAAACGACACTCCTTCACCCTGGTGGTGGCATTTCCTCCATGCACCAAAGCTGAATCCACTTTGCAGATTCCTAACTGTGACACTAGTGCTTGCTTTCTTACCTTTTTATGTAAAACAGTTTACTTTATACTTGGTAACAATATCTGATATTAACTTCTGATCAAATACATGGAGTGGTTTCCATCTCACTACTGAATCCAGAACAAACAGAAATCACTAGACATTTCTAAGTCAAGTAATGGCTCATCAAAATCTTCATTCCAGAACAGGGGTCCTCAGCCTCCAGAATCTAATGCCTGATGCTCTGAGGTGGAGCTGATGTAATAACAACAGAAATAAAGTGCACAAAAATGTAATGTGTGTAATCATCCCATAACCATCCCTGCCCCCTGGTCCATGGGAAAACTGTCTCCCATGAAACCAGTCCCCGGTGTCGGAGACCGCTGCTCTAGAAAGGACACTGTTAGTCACGTAGAGAGTAGGATGTGTCAAAGACAGATCATTGGGCCTAGGAATCTCTCGAAACAGGTGAAGAATAACAGAATTCTTCCCTTTTCCCACTAGCTGTTAGAGCTTTAACATCAAAACTGAAGATGATCACAACTATATGTATCTTTGAGGAGGTGCTTTTTTCCTTCTTCTCCTTGGATCAAATATATACTTCAGTTTTTAATTGTATGCGTCTTTTATTGAAAGCCATCTCAAACCCATTCAAATAGTAGATATATAAATAATTCTGTAAATGTTCCATTCTTATAAAGAAATTTTAGGTTACATAGTTAAATGACAATTTCTGCCTGTGAGCCTGAGTAGGTACAGAAAAATAAACTCGATGTCCCACACCAAAAGTCTGAACATCAATGAAAAAGATGCTACAGTACTTTAACAATACTGGATGCAACAAAAACATTAGTTTCAGGTAGTGGAGAGAAAAATCAGTGTTTCTAAAAAACTGTTAACACATTTCTGTACATCATAGAGGAAGGTAAGAGAGACAAGTTAGATTAAAATAATTTGCTTTATTCCTTTCCACACTCTGGGTAACATGTTTCTTGATTGAGAAGTATCCCTGCTTTCATCCACTGCTTGGATTAGGGTTACCAAAAGATACGTACTTCTCTTTCACACTGAAAGTACCATCACTCCAGTTTAGAGAAAAAGACATCATCTTCTTTTTAGTGTTTCTGCATTAAGTCAAAATACGGAGGTGAAAAAAGAGGGCTGCCAGCATATCTAGTATTTGTTACACATGGCTCAACCATCTATTTATCTGTTCGGTACAAATATGGCTGTGTAAAATAAGCAACAATTACCTGAGGGATTAGAAAAATCCAACATGCTGGTGGTAGGCTGGAGGAGATCGGGGCTGCTGGACGAGAGTGTTCCAGGGATAGGCATTATGGCCAGACTGTGCCTACAGTGTCTCGTTCCCACAATGCTGTCATCCTGTGATTGGCTCAGGCCTCCATCACTTCAAAAGAATGCCACATATCACTTTAAAGTATTTGAGGAGCCTTAATAGTAAACATTTCTGTTCTCTGTGCACAAGGCATAACAGGACCAATTCAAAGTGGTGATTTTAAAATAGTATAGCAATTAAAAAAAACAGGACAGGTGTAATACTGAAAATGACACTGAATTTTTTTAAAATAATTACACTCAAATAAAATTTAATTTATACATCTAGGTAATTCTATTACGGCTGACCCATGAACAATGCAAGTATGAACTAAGCAGGTCCACTTATGCACGGATATTTCCCAGTGGTAGTAAACACTAGAGTACTACACAGTTCCTGGTTGGTTGAATCCACAGATGTGAGGTACCACAGGTGTGTAGGGCCAACTATAGATTTTACATGAATTAACTCCTGTGTTTTTCAAAGGTGGGATCTACATGACACAGAAATGCTTGTATTTCGTATTTAGTTTCTGCTGGTTTTGGTTGAGAAAATGAACCTGAATAGGAAATTCTTGAGATCTGCCAGCTTCATTAGACACTAAGGCATGTATCCAACAATGCACAGCCACACCGCAGCAAGGTTCTTCCTTTCGAAAGAAAAGCTTGGCAACCTTTGAGGCAAAGGATGGGATTGGTCTGAACCCAAGACAAAAATATGGCAGGTTGTAGAAAACAATGGGGCTAGGCTCAAATGACAAAGATAGGTCTTCAAACGCATGAGTAACCTGGGAACTGCTTCAACCACCAAGTACATCAACCACCAAGTACAGAGAAGAGAAAACAGGAAGATGATACAGAAAACAGCAGCAAACGGCAATGGCGGTATATGACAAATAGCAGAAGAAAAAAGGGGACCAAGAAAGAAAAAAAAAAAGAATTTTATAGGCTCTAGTTCTAAGGGTGTATTATCTCTTGTGTGATCTCTCAAGTCTAATTATTTGGCTATTCCTTAGATGAGACGATCCAAACTGAAGCAGAAAGCCAGTCATTGAAAGTTAATTCCCTTTAAAGGTTCCAAAAACGAGTAACATTTATTAAATGGCCATATTAAGCAAATATAATACCCTTCCTTTAAAATATTTCAGAGGTGTTAAACAGGCAATTCTAAAACCAAGAGAAAAAATAAAACCAAACATAATCCTATTACTTAAGGTTTAGATACCCCTCAAATTCTATAAAACACAGGATAAGCAAAACAGTTCTATACAACCATAGGACAGCAGTGAAAAGTAGACTTCCACTGCATCAACAACCAAAATACTACTTATCTCTAAGCACTGGTTAAAATCAGTGTTTTAGCTTAATATTAATTTCCATCTATGTATTTTTTTCAGTGTAGCATTCTACCCAGTATTTGCTACATATACAAATAATTATCACAGAATACTTACCTGTGATCTTGGGATGGATTAAGATCTGAATAATATAGGGTACTTCCTAGATATGTTAGGAGTTAAAAATAGGACTTAGGCAGATGAGAAAACTATGCAAGATGGAATTTAGAGGATTGCTAAATAAACAGCTAAAGGACTGTTGGTAGCCAGACAAGGAAGAGAGCCAGGATAAGACAAAGGGAAGTCAGGGAGAAGCATGAGAATATGGAAAAAAGCATAGTTAAGTGTTTCAAGAGCAAGCTATGTCAAACAGACCTAGGTTATTAGCTGTGTGACCTCAGGAAAATTTCTTTGTTTCTTGGTTATCTCATCCAAAATTGTGAAAAATACTATTGATCCCCTAGGACTATGGTAAAGATTAAATAGGATTCCTACTTTTTAGAAGATAGTAGGGGTCACACAGAGTCGGACACGACTGAAGTGACTTAGCAGCAGCAGCACTTTTACTAAAATGACAATAGAATAATACATATCTAGAAAGGATTTTACCTAATTCAAAATGAAAAACAGAGGGGGTAGTATGGGTACAACAGGTAAAGGCACTATAGAAAGAGAAATGCATTCCTGGGGGGAAAGAGTGCAGTCTAATCTTACGATAAGGCAAACAGAATCATTTATTTGATAAGAAATTTTTATTTCTGCTAAGTTGGTTCCTTATAATTAGGGGTGTATCCCTAAAGATCAGAGCTAAATAGCTTATGATAAGAGAAAAAATGGAGGGGGGGGGACTTTCACACACATTTTATTTATAGTTTTAAATATTTCAGCAATAATTCATATTTGCGGCTGCTGTTGTTTAGTTGCTACGTCGTGTCCAACTCTTTTGCAATCCCATGGACTGTAGGCTGCCACCAGGCTCCTCTGTCCATGGGCTTTTCCAAGCAAGAATACTGGAGTGGGTGGCTATTTCCTTCTCCAGGGGATCCTCTCAATTCAGGGATCGAACCCATGTCTCCTGCATTGGCGAGTGGATTCTTTACCACTGAGCCCAGGGAAGCCCTACAATTCATATTACATAAATATTAAAGAATTTTTAAAAATAAAACTCTTTCTTTGATTTCTGAAAAGAACCTGCCAGTTCTTGGACATAGTCAGGTAACTAAATCCAAGGAAGCAAACTGTTAAAAAGATTAGCTAATAATCAAAGTTTAAACAATTTTAACAATATTTAAAATTTACAATTTACTATTTAGGGAACTGGCTGTCACTTGCAATAAACTAGAATTCACTACAGAGACTAAGAAGTACATGAAATACTAAAAGTCTTTATCTCTCTTACTGATGTTATTTAACGTTACTTCTGCCTTTTAATAAACAATAGATATGACACGGAAAAGCTATAATAAAGTAAAGCTGGTAACAAATTCATGGTAACTAAGGTGAAAGCATATATAAATGAAAACTATACTAATGTTATGTACAACCCATGCCATGACATGAAACAGTATCTAATTGGCAAAATATCCATGCTTGTTTGGAAGCTGAATTAATAAAGCCTATTTGCAAACATGTAATTTCTTACCAAAACAGTCTCCTGAGAAGATGATGCAGTAACAGAAACAAGATAGTTTTGAAAAATTCCTCAGTAATTCTTGATACTGAATTTACTTAAAATAAAAGTATATTCTAGTTTCAGAGAATGAAACTAAAAAGGCTGCTTAAACATCAACAGTTTGAAAACAAAAATAATACCAAAGGGAGGAGAGAGGCGGGAGGGGGGTTCAGGACGGGGAACTCATGTACACTCGGGGCAGATTCATGTCAGTGTATGCAAAACCAACCAATATAATATTGTAAAATAATTAGCCTCCAATAAAAAAAAAATTTAAAAAATAAAGTTAAGTTTGAGACTCCATAAAAGTCTCAGCAAAAAAAAAAAAAAAGGGGGTCTATGGTTATATAAATAATCAGGTCAAGTTTATTGAGAACAGATCTACTTTTTAAACAAGTCTTAATTTGGTTATATTTGGTAAAAATGAGGGTGATTTTAGGGAGAAAGGATGTTTCAATAAACGTTAAATCCCAGTTTGTTAATGACGGTCTACCAATGGAGGTAGTAAGACTCATTTCTTGGATAGTTCCTTGCTGTTATGTGATATTAATGTAAAATTTAATTGAATTCTTAAAGAACACCCTAAATTTGTTTCTGAAGCTTATCTCAGTGATCTATCTTTGGATGAAGATCAGATGCCTCGTGACCTGCAACAACCAGGACTAAAAAAAAAAAAAAAATGGACATAATTTAAAGGACTGTCTCCAACCTGGATGGAAGGACTTTTTTCAGAAGAAACTACACTACACCAGGATGAGAAGACGACGACATCAGAGGTAGACAGCTTGCCCAAGATGCTGGACCTGATTCGTATGATCATTTATAATGTTTTCTTGACTTCTTAGCCCTCTGCATATAAATCAAATGCTTTTCTACCATAGGCTTGATCCTATGCTAGTTTTAGAAATTAATCCAATTGTCGGGTTTGTAGTCATGTAAAAGCTCATTCGGCTTATACAAAAACTCTGTTATAGACTTGTGCAATCCTAATGTCCTTAAACCATGGCAACAGTCTGCTTCTAAATTGGAAAATTAAAAACAATAGCTGGATATCAGAGTCAGGGCTTTGGGAAATCCAAGATGGCTGCTTGGCTTTTCCCAGCTGCCTGACAAACCTCATTTTTTATTTGATGGGTTAAAGCCTCCCTGGCTACAGGGCCTCCATAATGAAAAATCACGGAATTTTAAGTTTCATAAATTGTTAAATTAAGTTTCTAGTTTTGTTAATGTCTAGTGTTTACTAAGACTCACTGCTGAGACAGTTCCTTGTTACATGATACCGCTAACGATTTAATTAAGTTACTAAAAAGGACACTCTAGGTTAGTTTCTAAGGCTTATCTCAGTACCAATCTTCAGATAAAGGCTGGATGCTCCATAATGTACAACCAGGAGATTAACACCAGACTATAATCATTTAACGAATGAAGTCAGGTGACTTGGGGTATACCAAGCTTTATCTAATGAAAGTTCTTGACTTATAATTCTTATTTTACTAATAACTGCTAGCTATGGCTATATTATTTTCTATGTCACTTGTTTCACTGAGCCTATGATATAATGCTGAACCGACAGTTCCATATGAGATCAATAATTGTAATAATGTGACTCTGGGTATGGGAAAAAGCACCGAGAGGAAATATTTTCCTGGACCAGGAGGCTAGTAAGACAGTGGTCCAGAGACTTTTGCTACTTGCAAGGCCTGGTCCAATTTTAGCACACTGAGTGGCCCATCACTTCCCTAGACCTGGGAATGAGCCTTCCCAGCACCGCGGGACACAATGGCCATGAAATGGTGTCACATGGTCAGATATGTGGCTATGAAGGGACCCTGCTGACTGGAAGTTGGTACTTGCCAGCTGCCTCTACAAAGATTACATCATGACCATTGCAAGCTGCTGACCTTCAACACCCCCTGAAAGAAGTTTAGGGTGAAAATCAGGAATGAGGCACTCTGTGCTCTGAAAAAAAAAAAAAAAACCTGGCAGAACAGGCCTTCAGATAGTTAGATCGTTTCAGAAAAAGGTTTTATGAGTTCCAATTCTTGCATTTTCTCATACCTAGAAAAACAGTGACATCATTAATGATGAAATCTGCTTTGGCTATTAAAAAATTTTTTTTTTTTTTTTTTTACAATTAAAAGTCAAAATAGAGTAGCTATGGTTCAGACATTCTGGGAAATAACTATTTCCCAGATATCCTGAAAAATGATATTACGGGTGTGATTTCAGATTAGACGCTGTGACCTAATGTAGAATTTAATGCTCCTGTAATGCATTTTTGCTTCTGTACTTTGCTTGCTGCTCGTAAAACCAAAGTTACTCCATTTTAAGATAAGGTTGTTTTTAAGTAAAGATTTCTAAAATTGTTTTTGAAAAAAAAAAATAAAGAAATATAAGAAGCATCTTTATCACAAAAAAGTGATAAAGTGAATTGTAGCATTATCCTTACTCAGATCCAAAGGAGGAGATGATAATAAAATAGTAATTCTTTGATATTGGATTAATGATCACTCAAGAAGAAAATATCTGTAAATGAAATCTTTAAAAGTTTGAAAATATTGATTATTTTATTCATTTCCTCCCTTTTACCTATAGAACAAAGCATTACAAAACCATGTCTATGCTTTGTGTTTTGAGGTAGAGAAGTTTATTATTTTTTTCTTTTGTAGTTATAAACTAATTACATAAAAGGAAATTTAGTTTTTTATTGTGGACCATTCAGAGTATTTTAATCCCTTTCCTTTTTAGGATCTATGTGTACTGTAAGTGTGTTTACTGGGCACACTCATACTCCTAAGCCATTTATTATCTTTGAAAATTCTTCCTATTTCCTCCCTCTGTGTAGTTAGAGATTGGGAGTTAATGTGTGAAATGAATCTGTCCTCTTTTGACTGAATGTGACAGATCTGATTAGGTAAGTTAGTCTTCTAGGTCATGGAATTCATTGGAATGATTATCTTATTACATCTTTAAAAGATAGATGTTTAAACAATTTGTTGAGATAGTCTTATAGTCGATGAGACTATAAATAAAACATAAAATCATATCTCGATTTCTAAATTCAAGTGAACATTGCCTTTTTTAAAGAGTAACCTCAACGCATAGGGGAGTGCTACAATTGCTCATTTCTGAAACTTCCGTTTTGATACTGCCTTCTGAAGGAAATTTCTGGGGAAATCATTCATGTGACTGATGACTGCACCTTGTTCTTGATCTCAAAATAAATCATTCAGGTTTAAAAAAAAAAAGCAAACACAGAATGAAAGCTAACAATAAATGGAGAGGAAAAAAATAATTTCTAATAACCAAACAAGGCAATCTACTTCTGGGACTATTACAATGAATTAGACACTTGATTGGGCAATCCATGATTAAAGAAAACAAAATAAAAGCTATAATTAAAAAATTAATAGATCAGACTTCCTGATTTTCAGGTCAAGAAAATTCACACTGCTATGTCTTAACTTGAGGATATTACTCAAAATCAGTTACTTTTTTTTTTTCCCTACTTGTAATTTTCAGGAGCATTCTTTCATTTTAAAATTATGTCACGGTTAGGTATTGGGGGAATTACCGAGTCTTATCTCAACTACTTACTCCTTCCTTATATTCAGTATCTTTACTCCTCTTACAGATGTGGACATTCTCTCTTATAGTATTTCTATGACAACTCTCATGCTGCAAAAGCCAGAGCCAAGTGCCCATTCCAAAAAGTCCAGACACAGAGAAGCCATACTGAAAACTGTGGAATTAAACTCATGAAAAATTCTTCCTAATTAAAAAATAAATATTCAAATCAAAAAAATTTTAAACACCAAAAACAAGGAAGCAAGCAAGAAATGGAAAATTTACCTATAAAGCTACTTAGAGAAAACCATAATCAACCTTTTTCCTTCTAGTCATTTCACAGTAAATAGCACAATTTATTTAACCAGTCTCTTGTAGCTGGACATCTCCTGGAAATTTTGCAATTTTATTTTACTATGGATACAGAACAACTAATGATGACGATGATCATTTTAATTTTTGGCTTTGCTGTGCAGTTTGTGGGATCTTAGTTCCCTGATATGGGACTGAACCAGGGCCCACAGTCTCAGGGCTGTGAAAGCGCTGAGTCCTAACCACTGGACCACCAGCAAATTCCCTATTCTTATTACTGATGCAGAACATCTCACTCATGTTCTGTGCCTACTGAGCTTCTACTGATCTGTGTCTGCATGTGTGTGTAGCAAATGAGGTTGTCTGAATTCATCTAATGATTAAGTACCAAGAAATATGATATACATTCTCAAAAATGCAAAACCTAAAACAAATTCGTTCTCCCTGCAAAATAGGGTCCAGTAGAAAACTGTTATGATTGTTACCAAAATAATCTGGTTTTTTGGGGGGTATTTTTACAGTTGAAATTATTAGCATTATGTTTAGAAGAGATGACCAGTTTAATATTAACTCCTGAAAGGCAGCATTTTATTCACATTTTATTCACAGCCAACAAACTCCTGCTGCCAACAAGGGAGAGACTCAATAAATGCTTGCTGACTAACAACAAAAATCACTCTGAGTTTAAGTAAAACAATTTTTACTAGATCTTTCATTTTGGAAGGGTCCTAATATAAACAAACAGTGCTTGAACACACTCAAAAGACTGCTCCCAGCCAACTCAATTTCCATGCCTCCTGCTGTAGGCAAAGATAGATACCAACTGGAGTAACCAATTCCCACTTCCTGAAGGAAACACTATAGAGATGAGATATTGATTTAGATGCCTGACAACTGAATACAGCTGGGTGAAATGTGACAAACTAATTGCAATCATGGTGTTCTCTGGCTTTTGATGACACATGTCACCAATGTGCCACAGAGTGTTCAAAATGAGACTCTGTTACAGGAAATACATGTTTTCCAGATCAAACACCCCAAGGGCTTCTGGAAATGGAACTCTGGGCATTACTCCTGAGGAACTTCTGTGAATTCTTCTCCCTTCTGATCCTCCATTCCTTTCCCTCTTCCTCAGTGTGTTCATGCAGACTTCTGGTCATCCCAAACTGTCTCCAATCTCTTCAGTGTGAGCTGGTCCCTCTAATAATTTCGTTATTGAAATCTCACTTGTGAGGAAAAGTTTATTCTCATATAAAAGTGTTTCCCATGCTGCTATCGTACTACAGTATGCTCATATTAAAAGAATTTTGCTAAAGTTATGATTTTTTTAAAGCCTCAAGGAGAACAGTCACTCAAAAAGAATGACTAATAAATTTTCTAAAAACAAGAGACATGAACACAGCTCAGGATGTTTCAATTTTCTGTGAGCTCCAAATGAAATGAAGAATAAATGTGTTTCCCAGAGTTGAAAATAAAAACTGATGAAGCATTTTCTGATCAGGAAATTCTGAAAGATCTTTAAGTAAAAGATAAGAGCTGACATTTACCTCGTTCCTAATTAATCTTGTTGTTATTGCTATACTGTGTTGCACCGTCAACCCCAAATCACTACCACAGCTAAAAGATCTTAAAAGAGTAAATCTTACCACATCACATGTCTTTGATGGCCCCCTATTATGACATGAAGTCCATATCTTCAGCATAATATTCAAAATCATTCACTAACCTATCTATCACGCTTCATCATTAGGTATGCACTGAGAAACACAGTCTACCCAAATCTACCAAGTTTGTTTCTGCCTTTGTACATATCAAAATAATTATCCCCCTGTAATGGACCACTTGCTCATTTTCTGTTTTGGACAACCAGTTCTTACAGGGTAAAAAACTCGTTCTACTTTCACTATTTCTATCTCTGGATATTGTGTCTGCTGCTGCTGCTAAGTCGCTTCAGTCGTGTCTGACTCTGTGCAACCCCATAGATGGCAGCCCACCAGGCTCTCCCGTCCCTGGGATTCTCCAGGCAAGAACACTGGAGTGGATTGCCATTTCCTTCTCATTGTGTCTAGTTTATAATAAATGTGTGAAGAATAAAGGGTTCCTGCTATGAATCCCCTAAACGCAGGGACTACCTCTTTACAGCTCTGTAATTATCACCTGGCACAGTACAAGGAACTCTCAAGAGTCAAACTCAGTATTTTCTTTGAATATGCTTTCTTTCCTTTCACTGATTTATTGCCTTAATTCAGCAAACATTGAGTGACTACTATGTGCTAAGTACTTTGATTATAACTTTTCTGATTACTTTAGAAAGTGGACACTATAAAATATACACAGATAAAATATGTATTAGAGCAATTCCCAGTCATGACACTGGATTCATTTTATCAGTATTTTATGGATTTAATCTGCATTTAAAATCCTGAGGTTCTACTCAGATTTGGTGATATTTTGTTTTGAAAACAGAAATAGATTTGTTTAAAAAGGTTAGCTTTAGAATTCAAGAGGGAATAAATAGTGCAATAAAAGAAAAATTTGATAGACAAAAAAAAAAATAGTATCAGTGAATATGTCTCAAGTTTTAAGGTGTCCAAATTTGCAGATCACAGGACTGACACTGGACCAAAAAAAAAAAAAAAAAGAAAAGATTTCATAAAATAAAATAAACAGTCTTTTCTAAAATTCAGATCAAGGCTAATGGAAGACTATATAATCTAACAATGATAACTTCATTGAAGTGATAAGACATTTAGAATTTATTCTTACTTATTTATGGATTGCTTGTACATTGCATGATGCAATAGCTGTATAAAAACTAAAAGTGACCCAATTTCCCTTTTTCCATAAAACTTTATAGGAAAATGCCTACATAACAGAGATTGTCATTACCTACCTAAATAGTTTTGGAGGCAAGATACTAAATCGTGTTTTATCCAAAATTTTCCTGATTTTGTTTCTTCCACCTGAAACAGTATTTGCTTTTATTTTCTTATTTCCTTTCTCCTGTGATGTCTGTTCAAGATCTCCTGGTACATCCTGGATTGAGTGGCGATTACTTTTTTTTTCAGCAATTTTGGGAATATGAGGAACACCAGATTTCTCTTGTTCAGTCCTACTAAGTAACTCTTTGAACACTGTGGAAATAAATTAAAAAAACTGTCATTTCTTCTCATTAGAAAGTTTTTCTATCAACGACAGATTTTAGATAAACATAGTTGTTTTCTATCATCTGGTCTTTCATAGCCTTATTATATCTCACTGCATTATAAAATTTACACTCACTCTTCATTAATCAGCTATATTCACTTTTCATCTTTTATACCTGACTATAATTCTGATGCTGACCCAATAGTGATAAAAGAAATTCACTAGTGAAAACAGAAGTGAAGTGGGCAGATTGCCAGCATGTTTCAAAAGCCCAAGGGCTGCTGTTTAGGTAATAAACAATATAATTGCTAATCAACCCAGGTTTTATAGAAAAAAGTACTCAGATTCTATTATTTATATTTTATCCCTTATCATTTGAGATGAGACGTAAATACTACAAGTCAGGCCTCGTTTTGCAAACTTTAACCATCAAAATACCAAAAAACGACAGAAATGGTATGGACCTAACAGAAGCAGAAGATATTAAGAAGAGGTGGCAAGAATACACAGAAAAACCATACAAAAAAGATCTTTATAACCCAGATAACCAAGATAGTCTGATCACTCACCTCGAACCAGACAGCCTGGAGTGCAAAGTCAAGTGGGCATTAGGAAGCACCACTACAAATAAAGCTACTGGAGGTGATGGAACTCCAGCTGAACTATTTCAAATCCTAAAAGATGATGCTGTTAAAGTGCTGTACTCAATATGCCAGCAAATTTGGAAAACTCAGCAGTGGCCACAGGACTGGAAAAGGTCAGCTTTCATTCCAATTCCAAAGAAAGGCAATGCCAAACAATGTTCAAACTAATGCACAATTGAACTCATCCCACACACTAGTAAAGTAATGCTCAAAATCCTTCAAGCAAGGCTTTAACAGAAAGAGAATGGAGAACTTCTAGATGTTCAAGCTGGATTTAGAAAAGGCAGAATAACCAGAGATCAAATTGCTAACATCCGCTGAATCACAGAAAAAGCAAGAAAATTTCAGGAAAAAAAATCTACTTTTGCTTCAATGACTATGCTAAAGCCTTTGACTGTGTGGATTACAACAAACTGGAAAATTCTTCAAGAGATGGGAACACCAGACCACCTTACCTGCCTTTTGAGAAACCTGTAGGCAGGTCAAGAAGCAAAAGCTTGAACTAGACATGGAACAACAGACTGGTTGAAAATTGGGAAAGGAGTATGTCAAGGCTGTATATTGCCACACAGATTATTTAACATATATTCAGAGTACATCATGTGAAATGCTGGGCTGATAGAAGCACAAGCTAGAATCAAGATTACTGGGAGAAACAGCAATAACTTCAGGTATGCAGATGACACCACTCTTAAGGCAGAAAGCGAAGAAAAACTAAAGAGCCTGCTGATGAAAGTGAAAGAGGAAAGTGCAAAAGCTGGCTTAAAACTCAACATTTAAAAAACTAAGATCATAGCATCTGGTCCCATCACTTCATGGCAAATAGATGGGGAAACAATGGAAACAGAGACAGACTTTATTTCTTGGACTCTAAAATCACTTCAGATGGTGACTACAGTCATGAAATTAAAAGACTTGCTCCTTGGAAGAAAAGTTATGACCAACCTAGACAGCATATTAAAAAGCAGAGACATTACTTTGCCAGCAAAAGTCTGTATAGTCAAAGCTATGATTTTTCCAGTAGTCATATCTGGATGTGAGAGTTGGACCATAAGGCAGGCAAAGCGCTGAAGAATTGATGCTTTTGAATTGTGGCGTTGGAGAAGATTCTTTAGAGTCCTTTGAACTACAAGGAGACCAAACCAGTCAATTCTAAAGGAAATCAACCCTGAATATTCACTGGAAGAATTGATGCTGAAGCTGAAGCTCTAATACTTTGGCCACCTGATGCAAAGAGCTGAACTCATTAGAAAAGACCCTGATGCTGGGAAAGACCAAAGGCAGGAGAAGGGGATGAAAGAGGACAAGATGGTTAAATGGCATCACCAGGTCAATGACATGAGTTTGGGCAAGCTCCGGGAGAAGGTGATGAACAGGGAAGCCCTGCATGATGCAGTCCAGGTGGTCATCACAAAAGAGTCGGATACGACTCAGCAACTGAACAACGACAACAATGCAGTTTTTAAAAAACATTCACTTTAAGCCATGTGGTAAAAATAAAAATGCTTTTTGAGCTAAAGTCAAGATACTGATCCATTCCAAAAATATTTACTGACCTTTGAATAGCTGAAGACTATGCTTGCTGTTTGCAGATTCTTTCAGTTATGAAACATACAATCAGTCAATGATAATTGGATTGGAGAGAACAAAACTAGAGGAACTAGTTAAGACAGCAAGAAAAAGAAAATCTTCCTTCATTAAATCACCACGTAAGAAGAGATCAGTAAAGTGAGTTGATTTTAACTAGGCAAAGGGAGTAGGAGGAGTAATTCTAGGTAGAGGAAACCTCAAGTTTAAAGCACCTGTGGCAGAAGGAAAGTTCAAGAAAAAAGATGACTGAAGAACAAGGTAGAAAAAGGGCCTGATAAAGTTACTGTAAGGTGTTTGAACTTCCCGTTAAGAGCAACAGGAATTTACAGGCAGCAGATATCTCTGGTTGCAGAGTGTATGTATGGTGATTCAAGAGTGTACAAGGTAGCTTATATCTTTACTGGACTTACGTATATAATTATAAGTAAAAATCTGCAACACATGCTTTGTAGATAAAGAAATGATTATGTTAAACTAAAAAAATACTGAGGAACAAAAATTAATGGATGGTAAACAAACATAATTAGAAAACAATTAAGCATCAATATTAGATATAATATATGAACATAAGATGAAAGTGCCCAAGAATAAAAGAAATGCTTAATAAATTTGACTATACAAAGACTAAAAATTTCTTAGTCTCTCTATATATGTATATGTGTATATGTATTTACACACACAAACCAAAACAAATGAACATGGAAAGTCAAAAGATAACCTGGGGAAAATATGTGCAACCTTTAGACAAAAGAAAACTTTTTTACTTATTAGACATTCAAATAAATCAATAAAAGATGAGTAACTCAACATATAATGGACAAGTGAAAAGACTGTTCATAAAAAATAAATGTTAGCACATAAAAAAGGTGCTCAACTTCCCTCATTATTAAAGGCAGTATATCAGAAACTAAAAAGTTCATTAAACCCACTGCAGAGGCACTGTTATACACTGATGAATGAAGTTTATAAATAGATTGGGGAACTTTAAGAAAGTAAAACCAAAGTAACTATAAAGGTAATTCCACTCGGAGAAATTTATCTTATAGCTATATCTACATAAACATAAAAGATAAATACAAAGGATATTTACTACATCATTATAAATAGCAAAAACTATGAACAATCCTAAAACATCCAGCAACATGAAACACCAGATCAATAGATTATGCTAACAGTGTGATGGAATGTGATACAGTAACAATTATAAAAGAAATAAATTGATACGAACTACTATGGAAAGGTACAACACACTGGACACACAATATGTTCCCACTGGGTGTCTCTCTTTAGTATAATTGGTAAAACATGCACATATTACTTTGATTAAACAATTAAAATGCTAATCATAAATTATCTGAGTGGTGGGATATTTACAGTTGTTAGAAAGTTGCAGAAAGTAAGGAATAGATGAATGCAAACTCCAGAGCAGGAAAGGGTAAACAGAGATTGCTAGCTGTTTTCTTCTCTGGGGACATTTGCTCAGTCTAAACATAAACAGAAGGTGAGAATCAGGTAGAGGGATTACTAGAGGAAAAAGAAGTTTTAATGGAGGCGAGTAATGGCAAGAAAACTGGAACATAGAGAAGCACCAAAGCAGTGTCTCTTCTCTTCATGAAATCTCTCTATTGTAAGACAAGGCATGGGGCTGGAAATTTCTTAGAATCTCATGGTACTTGGGAAACAAAGTCACACAACAGGGAGAGATGTCCAACAAACACAACAGATTTATTGGCTTGGGATGGGAAGCTGAAGAGCTAGGCTCAAAATCTCTGAAGGAATTAATTATAAAAAAGGAGACAAAGCTACCAGATTCTGAATCAAGAGACTGGAGGTAGGGAAGTGGTTGGGAAGACAAGGGTGAAAAAGCAGAGTGGAATTTTTCAGTCTCTGCTTAGAGACAAAGTTCCCCTAGAGAAGGGGCCTACATCAAGCACATGACAAATCTGCTGTCAACTTGAAACCAATGGACACAGCCTAAGTAATTCTGCAACTCAGTCTGACCCAGCTCAATTCCCTTACTCTGTCTGATTAAACAAAGGAAATGGCAAATCCTATCTGTGAAAAATTACTAACTTTACTACTAAGGTTTCTTTATATACAAAGTACAGCATACAATAAAAAATTTTAAGATGCAAGGAAAGAAAATAGCCAGAGGGAAAAAGAGAGTAAAAGATAATCCAAATGTTAGAGTTAATACACAAGGATTTTATAATCTTTACATTGAAGAACACAGAGGAAAAGAGATAAAATGGATTAAAAGATGAAGAAGTGCAACAAAGAACTGGAGTTTATAAGAGATTGAAGTGAATATTCCAGAACTGAAAAATAACTAAATTTAAATTCAAGGCATGCATTTATCATCAGACTGGGTACAGCAGAAAATGGTGTAACTTTCTTAAACACAGGTCATTAGAAAATATCCAAACTGAAACACAAAGCTAAAGTTAGAACAGAACAGAATGTAATCAATAGTTGAAACACAAATCTTCTATCATATAAGTGACTGACTTCCCACATGCAAAGGAAAGAAAGAGGGGCAGTAGCAATCAATAATGGCCATGAAATTTTGAAAACTGATGAGTAACATCAATGCAAAATTCAAATGCTGAGCAAACCCCATACAGAATAAATTTAAAGAAAACTGTAATGAGGACTCCTTGCTACTGTTAAAACTGCTGAGTCCTATTTGCAACCTATGGAAAATGTGGGTATTTTTGCTTAGCCTCCTGTGAGTGGTGGTCCAGTGTTTAATTTTCAAATCCACTGCAGTGCTATAAAGATGTGTCCACTTGGACCATCTAGTGGTCAGGCTGGGACCTGAGTAGAGGTCTGTGTGTGCCAGTTCTCAAAGTCTATGATATGCTAAATAGAATCTGATTCATGTACCTATAGGACGTAGGTGATCCAAGGATTTCATAAACAACTTTATGGGATTGCTTCCTTCATGTCAGTTATCAACCTGGTACACTTTCTAGTTCCTTAGGCCTCCAAACTGTCCACTGCAGTGCCTCAGGGGCCAAGTAGAAGAGGACAGTGTGTGTGTGTGTGTGTGTGTGTGTGGCGGCGGGGAGCAGTGACGTTGGCCTTGCTTTTTTGAAGACACAGTTCCATTAAGGGATAAAGAATATTTTGTGAGGCAAGGCCACAGGATTTCTTGAAGGCCGGGGCCTGAGAGAATGGGAAAAAAAGAGTGGGGGAAAACAAACAAACAAAACTGTGGGAATTTTCTAACGCTGTCTGAGCTTTAGGAGTTTCCCTTCCCATCCCTTGTCAGGCTTCTTCTTGGTCCTTTTTGGTCTCCGTTATAATATGCACATCCAGGTTTCGTGCTGCTTTGAGTATAGCCCTGGGGGAAAAACATCCTTTTGGGGTGGAGGGTACAGTCTTAAACGAGTGGTAAGGGATCAGACACAGAGTCTGTGCTTTTAGCAACTGCAAGATTCCAAATCTTTGCCCTTTTCCTGGGAGTCTACGGCCAAAAAAAAAAAAAGGCTCAGTCTCTTAGTCGCTTTCCCTGTACTGTACTGGTAAATGCTCTGCAGCAGATAATGGCTCCACGACTCTGAGGTCTAATTTCTCTGTTTAATAACAGGTAGCTCTTCACTTGGAGAAGGCAATAGCACCCCACTTCAGTACTCTTGCCTGGAAAATCCCATGGATGGAGGAGCCTGGTAGGCTGCAGTCCGTGGGGTCGCTAAGGGTCGGACACGACTGAGTGACTTCACTTTCACTTTTACACACTGGAGAAGGAAATGGCAACCCACTCCAGTGTTCCTGCCTGGAGAATCCCAGGGACAGGGGAGCCTGCTGGGCTGCCGTCTATGGGGTCGCACAGATTCGGACACGACTGAAGTGACTTAGCAGCAGTTAGCAGCAGCAGCTCTTCACCAGCCAGCCCTTTTAGTTGTTCTCAGTCAACACCAGAAATAGTAAGTTGACAAGTTTTTTTAAATTAATTTTGCTAAGATTATAGGTGGCTCTTTGAATTGGGAGTCACATCCTGATTTTTCATTCTGACACGGCATCTGCCATTGTTTTCTAACTACTTTCTTCTTCATATTTTCTTTTAGATCTCTTGGAATTGCATTCAATTGCACTCAATTGCATTTTGCATTTTTTTGTTCCATAAAGGTGATTTCTTCAACTTATCTTTTCCTTCTACTCAGTGTTTGTCTTTTTTACTAAAATATGTCTCTGCATACTTTAAGACTTGTTTTTCTTATTTTTTAAGTAACTATCTTTCATGGTAATGCCAGAGTTACTGGGACTTTATTCCAGGCATCACAACCAGACTAAAATACTTCATTTCAGCAACTGTTCTACTTATAATCCTTTGAGATACTCTTCGGCATTTTGCATGGGAAGAATGTTAGCTGACTACCCTCTGGCTGGGGCAAGTAGGGAGTTGTTGAGGGTATGTGCCGCCTTCTGTAGCACCACATAACTCTCATGCTCTGCAACATTCAGTCTAGGGTTCTTTGGGCAATTGTTTCTCACTATTCATAGAGTTCGGAGGCTGTGGTTTCTCTTTCTCTTGCATCCTTCATATCAATTTTGTTTCCCAGGGTCTATGGTGTTAACCACTACATTATACTATCTCCATGTTTTTATACACAACCACATTTGATACTAGTTAATAATTATTATATGCCAGGAACAAAAGAAGTTTAAAGGTATTGATGTTTTTAAACCTATGAAACAGAGCTGAAGAAACTGAATTGAGAAGCTAATTTGCTTCAAGTGTCAGAATAACCTCTGCTTCCCTATTTTTCAAAATTAGAATCCTTTCAGTTTAACCCAAAAGTTGGTATTTCTAGATACTAGCCCAAAGGAAATTCAAAAACTATAAATTTTTAGCATAGGTTTACCATGCTAAAAATAAGTGTGCTTATACAATATTTGTAAATTGCTAATAGACTGCTTTATGCCAGATTTAGCATGATGTCATTTAATAAAAGGGACTCAAGTGAAAAGAGGAAAAACACCAAATGTTTCATTTTTCATTATGACTAAATGCAGTATTAGAAGCCAAAGTGGAGGTAAACATACATACACGCACACTCTTCCATAGGCAGTGTTTAAATTCAACTCTTCTTTATCAAAATTCAACCTAAATAATGTGAATTTTTTTCCTTCTTACTATAAAGACTCTTAAATTTTCTTTGATAGTTTCCAACTGTTATATTGTTTTTACTGTTGCCCTTTTCAAAATTTTAGAGAAAATCCTATGAAGTCTAACCAAGTTGCAGTGTTTTTCAAAAGCTAAAAAGACAAAAAAACCCAAATAGTAGATTAAGTTAAAAGTAGAAGCTTAGACTTGCTGAATTCAAATAGTTACAAAATCAAAACACACTTCAAGTACCATACTGAAATCAGATTGATTATATTCTTTGCAGCCAAAGATGGAGAAGCTCTATACAGTCAGCAAAAACAAGACCAGGAGCTGACTGTGGCTCAGATCATGAACCACATGATCTGCCAAAACTGCCAAATTCAGACTTAAAATGAAGAAAGTGGGGAAAACCACTAGACCATTCATGTATGACCTAAACCAAACCCCTTATGATTATACAGTGGAAGGGAGAAATAAATTTAAGGGACTAGATCTGATAAGAGTGCCTGATGAACTATGGACAGAGGTTCGTGACACTGTACAGGAGACAGGGATCAAGACCATCCCCAAGAAAAAGAAATGCAAAAAAGCACAATGGCTGTCTTGAGGAGGCCTTACAAATAGCTGTGAAAAGAAACACAAAAAGCAAAGGAGAAAGGAAAGATAAAAGCATCTGAATGCAGAGTTCCAAAGAACAGCAAGGAGAGATAAGAAAGCCTTTCTCAGCGATCAATGCAAAGAAACAGAGGAAAACAATAGAATGGGAAAGACTAAAGATCTCCTCAAGAAAATTAGAGATACCAAGGGAATATTTCATGCAAAGATGGGCTCAAAAAAGGACAGAAATGGTATGGACCTAACAGAAGCAGAAGATATTAAGAAGCAGTGGCAAGAATACACAGAAGGACTGTACAAAAAAGATCTTCACGACCCAGATAATCATGATGGTGTGATCACTCACCTAGAGCCAGATATCCTGGAATGTGAAGTCAAGTGGGCTTTAGGAAGCATCACTATGAACAAAGCTAGTGGAGGTGATGAATTCCAGTTGAGCTATTTCAAATCCTAAAAGATGATGCTGTGAAAGTGCTGCACTCAATATGCCAGCAAATTTGGAAAACTCAGCAGTGGCCACAGGACTGCAAAAGGTCAGTTTTCATTCCAATCCCAAAGAAAAGCAATGCCAAAGAATGCTCAAACTACCGCACAATTGCACTCATCTCACACACCAGTAAAGTCATGCTCAAAATTCTCCAAGCCAGGCTTCAGCAATACATGAACCATGAACGTCTAGATCTTCAAGCTAGTTTTAGCAAAGGCAGAGGAACCAGATATCAAATTGCCATCTGCTGGATCGTTGAAAAAGCAAGAGAGTTCGAGAAAAACATCTATTTCTGCTTTGACTATGCCAAAACCTTCGACTGTGTGGTTCACAACAAACTGTGGAAAAATCTTCAAGAGATGGGAATAGCAGACCACCTGACCTGCCTCTTGAGAAACCTGTATGCAGGTCAGGAAGCAACAGTTAGAACTGGACATGGAACAACAAACTGGTTCCAAATAGGAAAAGGTTGTATATTGTCACCCTGCTTACTTAACTTATATGCAGAGTACATCATGAGAAACGCTGGGCTGGATGAAGCACAAGCTGGAATCAAGATTGCCAGGAGAAATATCAATAATCTCAGATATGCAGATGACACCACCCTTATGGCAGAGAGTGAACAGGAACTAAAGAGCCTCTTGATGAAAGTGAAGGAGGAGAGTGAAAAGGTTGGCTTAAAGCTCAACATTCAGAAAACTAAGATAATGACATCCGGTCCCATCACTTCATGGCAAATAGATGGGGAAACAGTGGCTGACTTTATTTTAGGGGGCTCCAAAATCACTGCAGATGCTGATTGTAGCCATGAAATTAAAAGACATTTTGTTCCTTGGAAGATAAGCTATGACCAACCTAGACATCATGTTAAAAAGCAGAGACATTACTTTGTCAACAAAGGTCCGTCTAGTCAAGGCTGTGGTTTTTCCTCCAGTGGTCGTGTATGGATATGAGAGTTGGACTGTGAAGAAAGCTGAGCGCCGAAGAATTGATGATTTTGAACTGTGGTGTTGGAGAAGACTCTTTGAGATTGAGAGTCCCTTGGACTGCAAGGATATCTAACCAGTGCATCCTAAAGAAGATCAGTCCTGGGTGTTCATTGGAAGGACTGATGTTGAAGCTGAAACTCCAATACTTTGGCCTCCTGATGCAAAGAGCTGACTCATTGGAAAAGACCCTGATGTTGGGAAAGATTGAGGGCATGAGGAGAAGGGGACTACAGAGGATTAGATGGTTGGATGGCATAACTGAGTCAATGGATATGAGTTTGGGTCAACTCCGGGAGTTGGTGATGGACAGGGAGGCCTGGCACGCTGTGGTTCAGGGGGTCGCAAAGAGCTGGACATGACTGAGCAACTGAACTGAACTGAATCAACAGTTTGAGACAGAAAGGCAGAGTATGCTGCTATTAAAAATCAGCAATTCACTGATTAATTACTTCAATGTTTTACTCTGTTCATTTCCATGAAACAGCTAACTGGCACTGATACTGCTATTTCCCTAGAAGTAGACTGATTTGCACATTAGCAGGAAGAAAAAAAGCTGATGACTTCTATGTTTCATTGAGTATTTCCAGGTGAAGTACAGTACATAATACTGAGTAGACATTTCATAAATGACTAAGTGCAGTTGTATACTTATTTTAACTAAGATTTCAAATTAAATACAAATAAAAAATGAAAATTCTAGAATACAGAATATTATAATCAAACACTAAAGATCCTAAAATGTTCAAAAGCTTAGATAGAAACATGTTTTAAATATTTTTACTATCCTCCTTATCATTGTTGACTTTTTTCTTTTCTATTATTAAAAAAAAGGGCTCAAATAGATTTTTACAACAAAACTCACCAAAAATGTTGGTCTTTACAGTAAGTGCAAGATGAGTATTATTCCTCAAAATTTCAAGGGCCTTCACAAACGTTATATTCTCAAAATTTTGTCCATTTACTTCCATTATCTTGAAGAAAGTGTTCAAATAATACAAAGACAGAAATAGTATTAGTTATTTCTTCAACTTTAAGTTTAATGGTGAAAAAAATAAAACAAATAAAACGTACCTATATGTGAACAATAGTTATCTGTGAGAAGTGGAATTACTGTCTATACTGTCTAATAGCTATTCTCTTGGAGAAGGAAATGGCAACCCACTCCAGTGTTCTTGCCTGGAGAATCCCAGGGATGGGGGAGCCTGGTGGGCTGCCGTCTATGGGGTCACACAGAGTCGGACACGACTGAAGTGACTTAGCAGCAGCAGCAGCAGTTTTTCCCTATATTGTGGTATTTTCCTAAATCTCTACTATAAACATTTTTGTCAGTTCATTTCCTTTGGGATAATACTGGAAAAAAATTTAAAATATAATGTTTTATATATGAAGGGAAAATATCAATTGTGTCAGATCAGCTCATAAAAATCATCACCTGTGTGTGTTTACACAAATTTTAGTGAAGTATTTTAATGCAAATTTACTGCATTTAAAAAAGGGGTAAATTCATTTAAAAGTGGTATTCTAATTACAGCTAGTATCATTTCCTGCCACTGACTGAATCAGGCAGTCCAAAAGCAACAAGCACAACTGTTATGGGCTCTTGTTCCATCTGACATTGCTGACCATTCATATCAGGGCTTCACAAACCTGGCTGTACCTCAGAATCTCAGGAGTTTATTCAAAAAGTGCTGATTCCAAGGAAAAAGGACAAAGAGACAAGACATGATGAGGGAAAAAAAGGCAGCACAGAAGAAGATAGATCTTGAGGGCTGACACAGAGATTTTAAAAGGATAAAAAGGAGTGAGGAAAAAAAAATATTAGGAAAAGAAAAAGAAAAAAAATCACAGAAGTTAAATTTCCAGAGTTTAAATAAGTCTTCAGTTTACATACTGTCATGGATCATCTAATATCAGGCAATAAAATAAAAGGTTATATTTTTTGTTTTTAACAGATCACTTGAATATTCTGAATTCCAACGACTTAGAATAAAGACTATAAGCATCACTCTTGGGGATTTGTGGAGGTGGCCAAAGGCACCTAAAAAAGAAATAGAATGGTTTAGACTTTTGGGGGACCTTATTAGGATGATGTGATACCTCTCTGTGATATCAGTGTTCTGGGAGAAAAATGACTGTGATCAAAGATTTTTATACTCCATTGAACAAAGATATCATTAGACCTGTAAGGGACATAAAGCTAGAGTACTCATTTGCCCTTTCTGAAAGAAGTCCTAGAAAAGGTACTAGAAGTACTGGAAGACAACTGTGAAATAAATCAAAATAATGGCACCATGTGGCATAGACGAAGTAGAGGTGATTAATGAAAGCAGTGGGCAGGTGCAAAATGATTCTTAGTAATAAACTTATGAAACTTAATGCAAACACCAAAGTACTCTTAAAAAAGAATATTCACAATATTAAAAAAATGACAAAAAAGTAATAAAAAATGAGTTATTGAAAATCTCAGATAATTTCAACCATACTTGGAAGGCCTGAGGGAAGAAGTAAAATAACAATAAATTTCTCTCCTCTCTCAGGCATGAAACTGCTGGACTATTCTTTTCTTTTTCTTCTATGAAGAATGAGATTCTTAAACATGTTTACCAAAAAATACTTGACCAAAAAATATATGACACCAAATTCCTAGGAACTAGATATTCTTAATGAGTAGTCTGAGTAAAGCCCAGAAATCTCTATTCTAAAAATCTCCCCTAGAGGAAGAAGAGTATCATTAAAACTTTGTGTCAGAGTTTATTTTTTAAAATCATATCATTTATTCTTAAATTTTAAAGATTTTATTGTAATATATGATTCGTTTATATCAGTTTCTTAACTCCCTGAACTACTGATATTTAGATACTGATATCTGGGCTGGATAACTGCCATGTGGCTGCTTTCTCACAGGGTGTTCCTGGCTATTCAGCAGTATCCCTGGCCTCTATCCACTACATGCCAGTAGTAATTCCCAAGTCATGACAATCAAAAATAACTCCAGACATTACCAAATGTCTCCTGGGTGACAAAATTACTGCTGGTTGAAAGCCACTGTTTTGAAGTACAGAACTTTTAATAATGTGAATGCATGCCTGCTTGCTTGATTTATGTCATGCCATGTGGCATGTGGGATCTTAGTTCCCTGACCAGGGATTGAACCTGTGCCCCTTGCAGTGGAAGCACAGACTGTTAACCAGTGAACCACCAGGGAAGTCCCTGTGAATGCCTTAATTAAAAAACAAAAAACACCATAGTTTGATTACAAGTAAAATAAAGTCACATTCTAAATGAATGCATAAACAAACAAAAATTTTTAAGTGGAACAAAGTCAGTTTCCCAAATGATTTAGCTAGAAGAGAAACCACTCTGGTGTACATGAGATTTTGAGAGCTTTGTTCAAAATACAGATTCCCAGTCCTTAACGCTGCAGAATGTGATTACTAAGACTGAGGTAGGTCTAGGAATTGTATTTCTTTTAGTAACAAAGTTGTCAGCACTTTCACTTTTGAAAATATATTTTTCTATAGTTTACTAATGCCTCCACGGAGGGAATAAATCCCTATCTACTTACTCCCAGTATCTTCCCCTTCCTTTTCGTAATCCTTCAACCAGCTCACTCTACTTACGGATGTACCGAATAGTTTTGTTACCATATGAACATTATTTAAAACAAAACCATCATTTACGGTAAATCTTTGGCCACTTAATTTTAGAGTGGTATGGACAGAAGTGCTTACTCCTTTAAAACATGCAAGGGTGCTAACTCTCTTACTGATCTTTCTGGAATACTGTGAAGTTGCCAAATGACAGAGTTTCCTAATACTTGGAGGATGGGCAGGACCATTCGGACTGATAGTGGCCAGACTACCAGGCTGTTTCTGGACATGCTATATCAAATTTTCCATTAAGAGTAATGGATATATGACAAACACATTTTAAAAATAAACCATTTAAAAATACCACCTCTAAAAAAAGGTTTCAAAGGTATTTCCTTAAATTGATCATGCTTACTAGAATATTATCATATGAGAAAAGTAGCACTCCTATTACTTATAAAAAGGCTTTAAATGGTTGTTATTTACTTACTTGATCACCACGTTTCAGTCCTGCATCAGCAGCTTTGCTACTAGATTCTACGCTTTCAACAAAAATACCAAATCCCTTCTCACTTCCTCCACTTAGGCTGAAATGCAGAGGTGACTCCCGGGAAGCCTTCTGCAGCACAACCTGTCTCCACTTAGCCTTTGCAGCACACGCAATATTCAATAACCGGAGATGACCATTCATTTTCTACAAAGTAGAAAGGGGTAACATATATATAAATGTATATTATCTATTCCTATAGGCTTTAAAAAATACAACCTAAAATTATTAAAACTAGAGTAAATAAAGAATATATAAGTATGGGTAAATAAAACTGAAGGAGGGAAACCTTCCACCCTAGAGCAGTCTCAAGAATAAGATCCCTTAATATGGTTTTAGAAAATTTCTAGATAATCACAAGTTAGAAAAGATTTCAAAGTGGTGTCTTATTCGGACAGTGATGACAAAAAAATTTCTTCATTTTCTGAATCTAAGTAATAACACATTCTGTATTACCATCATGCTTATCTCCTAGCTGTTACATAAAACCAGAATATTTTTAAACTTTTATTTAAAACCTTAAAGGACTTCAACCACTTTCCCAAACACTGTCTAATACTCAGACACATGCAAGTCTCCATCTCTTTCAGAAATATTATTCTTATAATTTAGATCTTCCTATATTATTTTAGATCTTCATTAAACTCAGCACATTTTAGCTTTCAAGTTCTAGTATCAGTTTAATGTATCAGCAGAGAATTCAACTGTTCTCAAATAGTGTATTAAATAAATCTCATGTCCATACAAAAAACTAAAGTTTTTCTCAGGGTAGAAACCAAGTTTTACACCTCTTCTGATCCTATATAACAGCTTGGAGTATACAGCAGAATTCAGTAAATATTTGATGACTGACTCAATTACTGGGAGAAAAAAAAATCCCATGATTGCAAGATAGTTTCGTAAGCCCCTTGAATATTTACATAGCCAGCAACGGAAGCACCAAATGATGTTGGTGAGCCTCAACGGGCTTATTAATCAAGTTCCCTGTTCATTCTCCCTATTTTGCATAGAGCAGATGTGCTGCTGAACAGGCTACAGGAATCAAGAGGTAAGAAAAGAGACAAAACAATCTGAAATTTCCCCTTTATTCAACTTAATCCACTTCTACTCTGTAATAATAACAACGGTTCTTGAAAAATTGCCGTGCCAGGTTTTGTTTGCAGATTCTTATATTCATAGCTCACTATAACCCTCAAGACAATCCCAACAACCTAGAGGCTACTATCTATAAAATAAGACAACGGAGGCATGTTAAGGTTGGACAATCCTTTCAAGTTCACATATCTACCAAGTGGTGAAGTCTGAATGTTGTTAATTCAGGCAATCTAACTCCTGAGCTGCATTATTATTTATTTTCTAAAAATTCAAGTTGCCTGGAACAGACAACTGAGTTGCAGTTCAAAGTTTTTATTTCTAATATGAAGAATAAAATAGATTTATAAATAGCTACCATGAAAGTTAAGAAGACCTTAAGGGTATTATCTGAGGTGTTGCATATTAAAAACAAATGAAATCACATGCAGAAGGGAGACTTAGAAAGTCTAATGTAGGTCTGATAAATATGTGTATTTGAATGCCTAAATCAGTGAAGACTCTGGAAGAAGTATGATCTTTGTTTGGGTTGAAGCAGCAGAGGATGAGCCGAAGTATAGAATACAGATTTGAAAGTTCTCAGAACACAGGAAAAGATGAAAGCTATTCTGAGCTGCAATTCTTCAGCAGGGGGACAGAAGAGATTGATAAGAATCCCCAAACCCTGAAGAAGATAAAATTCTGAGCCTTACTGTATCTTCCAGATTTTTTTCAAATTCCTCTAGAAATCGAGTCATAGCAGGATCACCTTCAAAATCATTGAAATGATTATTTACCCATAATAATACAATCCGTGTTACCTGTGGAAACATGGAAGAGGCAGCATACGATCATATGAGAGGAATTCTTCCTGAAAAATTTAAGTCCTAAAAGCAAGTCCTAAACTGAGGAACAACTGAGCTTTATGGCTAAGCCCTTTGCCCACCCTCTCACACATAAAAGGCTCATTCTAACACAGAGGAACATTTTAGTTTGAGCTTTTGCTTCCTTATGTAACAGAGAGAATCAAGCCTCTGCTTTCACTGAGAAGACAAGCCTGTATACTAACATGTAAGTAGTACATGTGAAGTGTATTTTGAACAGTATCTAAAAATGCAAACTTCTAAGGGCAGGCAAATGTCAAGTATTTTTTTAGCTGAGACCATTTCACCAAAATTATAACAAAAATCTGAAACATCCTTCGTAAACACTATAATTTTCAAAGTTTTGAATTAATTTATTACTTTGTTAACCTGTGCTAGATTAACAAAAAAGTTAAAAACAAAAAAATGGGTGTTCAATTAAATAATGTGCCTACAGTGAACTCTACTCAATGCTCTGTGGTAACCTAATATTGGAAGGAAATCCAAAAAAAGGGGAGATATATGTATACTTATATCTGACTCACTTTGCTGAATCAGTACAGCAGAAACGAATACAACACTATAAAGCAACTATAGTCCAATAAACATAAAAAAATTAAGATTAAGAAACATTCTGAACATTAAGAAAACACACAGGAGCCAAGATAAATCTAAAGAAATAAACCAGAGATATTTCTAAAATCTAAATTAAAAAAGTGCCTAACGATACAAATAATTTAAGTCATATACTTTTAAAACTGTGGTAAAATAACACATAAAATCCACTATTTTAACCATTTTAAAGTGTACAGTCCAGTGGCATTTAGCCCATTCTCAATTGTGTACAGTCATCCCCAAGCTACCTAGTTCCAGAGCACTATCACCATCACCAAAGAAAATCCCATTCCCAATAAGCAGTCACCTACCATTCTGCCCTCTTTCCAGCCCAGAACAGCTTCTATTTGCTTTTCTGCCTCTCTGACTTGTCATAAAATATGTGATCTTTCATGACTGGCTTGTTTGACTTAGTACGTTTTCAAGACTTATAACACGTTGCAGCATGTATCAATATTTCATTTTCTTTTTATGGTGGTGGTTTAGTTGCTCTGTGTCCAAGTCTTGCAACCCCATGTACTGCAGCCCTCCAGGCTCCTCTGTCCATGGGATTTTCCAGGCAAGAATACTGGAGTGGGTTGCCATGTCCTTTTCCAGGGAATCTTCCCAACCCAGGTACTGAACCCAGGTCTCCTGCACTGCAGACAGATTCTTTACCAACTTTTTTATAGCTGAATAATATTTCATTATATAGTATGCAATATTTTGCTTATCCATTCGTCAGCTGATGAACATCTGGGTTGTTTCCACAGCCATCATCAATAGTGCTACTATGAACACTTGTTTACAAACTTTTGTTTGCACACCTATTACCTGTTTTGGCTATATACTTCAGGAGTAGAACTACTGGACTACACAGTAATTCTATGTTTAACTTTTTAAAGAACTGCTGAGCTGTTTTCCATAGCAGCTATACCATTTTACATTACTACAAGCAATGCATGGGAATTTCATTTCCTCCACATCAACATCCTCGAAATCCTTTATATTTCCTTTTTTAAGTCATCTTAGTAGGTATGAAGCAGAATATGACTGTGGTTTTGATTTGCATTCCCCATGACTAATGACACTGAACACCTATTTCACGTGATTGGAGAAGGAAATGGCAACCCACTCCAGTGTTCTTGCCTGGAGAATCCCAGGGACGGGGGAGCCTGGTGGGTTTCCGTCTGTGGGGTCACAGAGAGTCGGACACGACTGAAGTGACTTAGCAGCAGCAGCAGCAGCAGCTGGCTATTCATATCTCTTCTTGGGAGAAATACCTATTTGAGTCCTTTGTCTATTTTTAAATTTGTACTGTCTTTTTGTTGTTGAGTTGTAAGAGTTTTTTAATACACTCTGAATACTAGATCCTTATCAGACATATGATTTGCAAATATATTCTCCTATTCCATGTGTTGTTCTGTTTTTCTTGATAGTTCCTTTAATGTGAAAATGTTTTAATTTTGATGAAATTCTATATATCTATTGTTCAAGTCTGTGCTTTGCACTAAAAAAACTATCGCTTAATCCAAAGTCGTTTTTAACTCCTTCTTTTCTTTGAAGAATATTATAGTTTTACCTCTTACATTAAGTCTCTGATCCATTTTAAGTTAACGCTGAATATGGTATAAGGTAAAGGTCAAACTTCATCTTTTTACACATGAAAATTGAGCTGTCCCTAAGTCATATTTTTGTTCATTCTCTAGCATGCCTTTATTTCCTCAGCAATCTAAGTAACTATATATAATTTCAAAAGCAGGGAAAGGCAAGCCTGCAGTTTTGGACACTTACTGTATCTAATAAAGTATAACTCAGAGCTTCCCAGGTGGTGCTAGTGGTAAAGAACTCGCCTGCCAATGCAGGATACAAAAGAGATGAGGGTTTGATCCTTGGGTTGGGAAGATTCCCTGGAAGAGGGCATGGCAACCCATTCCAGTATTCTTGCTTGGAGAATCCCATGGACAGAGGAGCCTGGCAGGCTACTGTCCATAGGGTTGCACAGAGTTGGACAAGACTAAAGTGATTTAGCACAAACTGTAACTCAGAAAGATATGCCAGGCAATTATGGCTCTACTTTTACTTTTCTTAAAATAACTAACTTCCTATTACTGAGGTAATTTATTGGTAGTTATGTACCAGTAAGCTGAAGTGTTACTAGTTTTTCCATGAAAAGTATAAACACTCCATAAAATAAGTTAAGATAATCTATTTAAACATTAAATGCAAAAAAAACCCCTCAATGCCACATCTAAATGCGTTATAGCAGCGATAAATTAAACTCAAAAAGATAAAATTTTAAAATGATTATAAAGTCTTTAACTCTGAAAAATCAATGCTTTTCTATTTAGATTGTTTCTAAGCCCTCTTGAAAAAATGTACTTGGTGAATATTCTTTCTAAACTTTTAAATGTTGTACTGATCTTCTCTGAAACAACCAGGTATTTTGATAAAGTGTAAGACTGCTGCTGCTGCTAAGTCGCTTCAGTCGTGTTCGACTCTGTGCAACCCCACAGACGGCAGCCCACCAGGCTCCTCTGTCCCTGGGATTCTCCAGGCAAGAACACTGGAGTGGGTTGCCATTTCCTTCTCCAATGCATGAAAGCGAAAAGTGAAAGTGAAGTTGCTCAGTCATGTCCGACTCTTCGCAACGCCATGGACTGCAGCCCACCAGGTTCCTCCACCCATGGGATTTTCTAGGCAAGAGTACTGGAGTGGGTTGCCAATGCCTTCTCCAAAAGTGCAAGACTACTATCCTGCATTTTCTGAATTTATAACTATACCACAGCCTGATTTCAGTTTCTGCCTTTTAGAAGGCAAAATAATCCACTTTTTACAAGTTATTTTGTCATAAAAGTAACCAGATATGTCTACTGATCCACTAATTTTTTAGGTGAATTGAATCTTATCAAAATAAGCATTTAATTTGTCAACTGCAAAAGGTTTTGGGGGAATATAAAAGTTAAAATCACTTTCATGCCCTTTATAGAACCAACCTTATCCCTTAAGCTGTCAATTTTAAACCATTCCAAAAGTTTGGTCCCAACATCCAAAGGACTTGCAAGAAATGTTCTATAAGTTAATAGGAAATCTTCAATATAAGTTGGGTCCACAATGGAATGCTCTTCTATTAAATGCATGATGAGACGCTCAGGCGTTGCCTAAAAATCAAAACAAAGGAAGAATTAGAAAATAAAAAAGTAGCTATAAAAAAGCAGCTCAGGAACCAAATAACTCCTACTGATTACTTCCCTTTGTATCTCCTCGATTATAAAGTCCTCAAAGTAAAGTTTCATCTTTAAATCTCTCAGCACTGGAAGTAGCTAGTGTCTCTAGGCTGTAGTCCATCATCACGCACAAGTTTAGAGAGAAATAAGGCAGAGGAATAAACATACACAACAGCATTACCTTGGCTGTAGCTGTTTTATCTGTATTTCATCATAGCTATGGGGGGATAATATAATGACTATCTTGAGTAAAGAGAAGGAAGAGGGGCTTCCCTGGTGGTCCAGCGATTAAGAATCCGCCTTACAAAGCAAGGGAAACCGGTTCATGCCATGTTGCAACTAAGCCTGTGTGCTAGAGCCCGAGAGCCTTAACTACTGAACCCAGACACAGCAACTGCTGAACCTGTGCGCCTACAGCCTGTGTTCCACAAGACAAGTCACCACAATAAGAAGCCTGCACATAACAATGAAGAGTAGACCTCTACTGCCACAACTAGAGAAAGTCCCCGTGCATCAACAAAGATCCACCACAGGCAAACAATAAAATAAATAAATAAGAGAAGAAAGGGGTGAGAGTTAAAGAAAACAAATAAATAAATAAAGCTTTCTTCTGAATTTAATCATCCTTAAATTCTCTTCGGTTCCAGGTTATGGGAACAACATAGTTCAAGATAGCTTGTTTTATTACTGTCACTTTTTGGAACAGAGGTTTCCTGTTCTACAGCTTCTCCATTCCTGTTTGCCAGAGGAACCAGAAGTTCTATAGACACTTTTTACATGCACTTGGAGTTTAACTGCTTGCCTGTTTCTCAATTTATAAAAAGGAATGAAAGTAAAATTTATCTATTGCTCCTCCTTGAATTCCTAAATCACTGTTAAAATTTATTTCCCCAGCAGCATCTTAAAAAAATGGGTATGCAGAACAAATACAGAAATAAACCAGTGTTAAGGCAAATATAAAAACCAATTGTTGCCCATAATGTCAGATTTCAATTTGGTACATTCATCCTAACGATTTCATTGGCCAGAATTACTGCATAACAAATATACATTAATACTAACAATGTTCTTGTTTAAAAATGTATTACATGATTAAAAAAGGGTAACCACTGCTAATCAGGTAGGTAAATCATTTCTCTAGAAGGAAGTCAGAGGAAAGGCTCTTCAAGTTACCTATTTAAGGGACAAGACAATCACAGGTCATTCCTATTCTTCTCCTACCTTCAAAAACACTCTAAGAATTCCAAATTGGGTCTGTCATTCAGTTCAGTTCAGTCGCTCAGTCGTGTCCGATTCTCCGCGACCCCATGAATCACAGCACGCCAGGCCTCCCTGTCCATCACCAACTCCCGGAGTTCACTCAAACTCATGTCCACAGAGTCAGTGATGCCATCCAGCCATCTCATTCTTGGTCGTCCCCTTCTTCTCCCGCCCCCAACCTTTCCCGGCAAATCACAATTTGACGTCACTCAAATCTGGTTCTCAGATCATACATAGCCATGTCAGGGGTGAAAATGATTGACATGTTAAAGAAAAGCTGTTATCCTGATTCTTAATCAACCTTAAGAGGATCCCACCAGCTAAATCTGGGACAATCAGACAGTCAGAACAATGCTGATGGTAAAGAAATATATGAGACTAACATAATCAAAGAGGAGAGAATGCCCATTCTTACAGCAGAATGACAATAAATGTAGAAGAAATAATGGAGATAGAAAATCACCATTTCAGGCAGGAGCAGTCAATCTAAGACTGGTGGATAGAGATCTGCAAGACATACTGACACTATCCCAGAACATCAATGCTTCAAATGCTTATCAATTACAATGGGTAAAATGGTGATTTCACAGTAAAGAAACTTGACAGACACCAACAGGACCAGGTGATTAACTTCACTAGCGGTGGCCTAGGTGGACATTGTGTGCTCCCTGATAAGATGTATTGAGAAGAGCAGAACATTATTTCTGTGGGGTTTCAGCCAGAAAAGTATAACTTTAGTCTGGGCATGAGGAAACACCAGACAGATCTAGTCTGGGGGTCATACTGCAGACTAGGTCTATATTCATCAAAATTGCTGAGAATGTGAAAAGGGAATAACCATTCCTGGGGTAGACTTAAGTGACATGACAACCAAGTGCAACTGTGTGCCTGGATGAGATGGAGCCAAAAATGAAAAAAAGCCATTTTGGGGAGAGTTGGTGAAAATCTAAATGGGGTCTATGGGCTGAATGGCTTTACTTTATCAATGTTCATTTCCTAATTTGAAGGGTTCCATGGTGTTTATGTAGGAGACTGTTATTTTTAGGAAGTACACAATGAAATATTTTGGAGTAATGAGGCATCACATTTGCAGATTGCTCTCAAAAGATTGAAAAAAAACTGATGAAAATGGAGAAAGTGCAGGGAAATGTTAACAGTGGGGGAATCTGAGTCAGGATACTCTATACTGTTATTGCAACTTTTCTATAAGTTTGAAATTATTAAATAAAAAAAAAAAAAGTCTCAACATGAGCCTTCATAAAAAGACAGCCTGAGACAATCCACACATATATTCGAATTTTTTTCCTACACAGAAAGCTTATACTCATCAGCTTAGGAAAAGAAAAGGAGTGTTTAGATATAGTCTGACTCTTAAGGAATATCTGATCTGACCAACCAGTCCCTCTTATTGTTAAATAAACTGCTGCACTTATAATGAAAAATAACACAGTTATTTTGCAACCAACTAGCTTGCCATTTCCTTCTCGAGATTCAGATGCCATTAAGACAGGCAGATGGGAGAGTGGAAGGAAAGGGGGCAAGGATCAGAGGGGAGAGGGAATCAGAGAAGGGAAAACAACATGGGTATTAATACTTAGACTCTACAGCATGCTAAGACTTTTGATTTGCCACATTTAGCCCTAATAAAGACCTGCAATAGCATCCCCATTTTCAGATAAGAAAACTGAGGTTCAGAGAGGCTAATGTCTATTTCAATGACACAGAGATCCCATAAGCTCTCTCCATCTTCATCTAGGATTCTGTACGTTGATGGTTGGTCCTTTCAATTTCTGTTTTGTTTCTAAATATTACTATCTTTGATGAAATTAACTCCCATTATTGATGAATCATAAATTTGAGAAGGGAAATTTTGACTTGTATATTCTAAGTAATATCCTTCCATACTGATATTACATGGCAATGTCATCCTTACCCAATAAAACACTGTTAAAAACCAACTAAGAAAAAGTCAAAAGGACACATTTATATACACTGGATCCCAAAGTTAGTAAATTATCTTGTACTACTTAATAAGCACTTCAAAGTCTTTTAAACAAGATGAAGGTTTAGTCTATCAATAAAAAGAATAATAAGTAAAACACACCCACCTTAATTACAATGTGTCCTTTCCTGGTTCCACTTCGATCCAGTTCACGATGCTCATGTACCATAACAATTTCTCCCTCTTCCTCAACTTTATGGGTATTTTTTTCAACATGATTTAAAATTCTCCAATAATCCTGCTGGGCTATGCAGACAAACTGTCCAAGAACAACATGGGGACAATTAATAAATCTATAATACATAAATATATCACTATGCACCAAGGCAGAGTACAAAGGTAAGAACTCAAGGGACATCAGTTATTTTTTATTTAGCCCCTTTACGCCTTAACAAAAATCAAGGTAAAATAAATAAATCATGCACAAAGAGACCAAAGAAGTTAAATCCATGTGAATTCTGCTCTAAAAGGAGAAGTAAGCATATGCTTCTTTCAAAACTGACACTATGCAAAGAAAACATGAAGCAGGAGTAAGTTAGAAACAAACAACTCAGAAGTTCCTATTTCTTCCTCTATTGGAAAAAAAAAAAAAAAAGGAGACTGAGCTGCCTAATATCACTTAGATATTTAACAAATAAACATTTATTGGGTATACTCTCTTTAAAATATGTATAGTTTAATTCCACAAATAATTGCATCAGATATAAAATCTACTTTCCTTTATAACTGTGAGTTTTTCAAACTTCTAATTCTCAAATCAAGCTATTTTATTTTGAGGAAGGAAAAAGGCTCAGCCATTTAAAATCAAGAAACAGGAGAACAACACACACAAAAAAAACCGAAACAAAAGAACATACACTGCTATATTTAAAATGGATAACCAACAAGGACCTACTGTACAGCACAGGGTACAACTTGGCTCAAGTTATGTGGCAGCCAGCGTGGCAGTGCCGTTAGAGGGAGAGTAGATATGTTTATGTGCGACTGAAACTATCCTTCGCTGTCTACCTGAAACTATCCTAACAGAAATAATCCACTCTACTCCAATATAAAACAAAAAACTAAAAAAAAAAAAAAAAAAAGAAAGAAAGAAACAAGAGAACATGACCAGCGATAAGCTTACCTGACAGTCATCTACTTTAGTCCTAACAACTCCATGCATGTACTGTTTATCCAGAGTGGGTGTGATTCCAAAACTATTTCCCATAAAGAGATGGTCAACTTTTCCATCTGGATGACTGATTTCCACAGTGCCATTTAAAATAACATACCATGAATCAAGCTATAGAGAAGACGACAGGTTTTAACAATCTTTGAGAAAAGATGATTATATGTTAACTTTGAAAAATAATCAATCAGTATATAGAACTCGTATAATTTATACAAGAGCTCATTATATAACTGAATATTCCGTCAGATCAGAATATATTACTAAATAAAACCCTGTTTCTGTTAAGCAAACGACTACAGTTTATTTTACTCTTTCTTCTTTTAGTCACCAAATGAAATCAGGGACCCTCAAAACTGACCAAAATACTCTAAGACAAAATAATGTTATGGCTAAGACCACAGTTTAGTCGCTTAGTTACGTCCAACTCTTTGGGACCCCATGGACTGCAACATGCAAGGCTTACTGTCCATCACCAACTCCCGAGCTTGCTCAAACTCATGTCTATTGAGTCAGTGAAGCCATCCAACCATCTCATTCTCCTGTCATCCCCTTCTCCTCCTGCCTTCAATCTTTCCCAGCATCAAGGTCTTTCCAAATGAGTCAGCTCTTCACATCAGGTGGCCAAAGTGTTGGGAGTTTCAGCTTCAGCATCAGTCCTTCCAATGAATATTCAGGACTGATTTCTGTTAGGACTGACTAGTTTGATCTCCTTGCAGTCCAAGGGACTCTCAAGAGTCTTCTCCAACACCACAGTTCAAAAGCATCAATCACTGTTGCTTAGTTTTCTTTATAGTCCATATCTCATATTCATCATAACACGACTACTGAAAAAACCACAGCTTTGACTGATGGACCTTTGTTGGCAAAGTAATGTCTCTGCCTTTTAATATGCTGTCTAGGTGATCATAGCTTTTCTTTCAAGGAGCAAGTGTCTTTTAATTTCATGGCTGCAGTCATCACCTGCAGAGATTTTGAAAATCACCAAGAAAAAGTCTGTCACTGTTGCCACTGTTTCTCCATCTATTTGTGATGGACTGGATGCCATGATCTTAGTTTTTTGAATGTTGAGCTTTAAGCCAGCTTTGTCACTTTCCTCTTTCACTTTCATCAAGAGGCACTTTAGTTCCTCTTCACTTTCTGTTATTAGGGATGTATCATCTGCATATCTGAGGTTATTGATACTTCTCCCAGAAATCTTGATTCCAGCTTGTGCTTCATCCAGCCCAGCATTTCACAAGATGTACTCTGCATATAAGTTAAATAAGCAGGGTGACAATATGCAGCCTTGACATACTCCTTCCCATTTTGGAACCAGTCTGCTGTTCTATGTCCAGTTTTAACTGCTGCTTCTTGACCTGCATACAGATTTCTCAGGAGGCAGGTAAGATGGTCTGGTATTCCCATTTCTTGAAGAATTTTACTCAGTTTGTTGTGATCTACACAGTCAAAGGCTTTGGCATAATCAATAAAGCAGAAGTAGATGTTTTTCTGGAACTCTTGCTTTTTCGATGATCCAACAGATGTTGGTCATTTGATCTCTAGTTCCTCTGCCTTTTCTAAATCCAGCTTGAACATCTGGAAGTTCATGGTTCACGAACTGTTGAAGCCTGGCTTGGAGAATTTTGAGCATTACTTTGCTAGCGTGTAAGATGAGTGCTACCGTGCGGTAGTTTGAACATTCCTTGGCACTGCCCTATTTTGGGATTGGAATGAAAACCGACCCTTTCCAGTTCTGCGGCTACTGCTAAGTTCTCCAGATTTGCTGGTATATTGAGTGACATGGTATATCTTTTAGGATTTGAAATAGCTCAACGGGAATTCCATCACCTCCACTAGCTTTGTTTATGGTGATGCTTCCTAAAGCCCACTTGACTTCACATTCCAGGATATCTGGCTCTAGGTGAGTGGTTATCTGGGACATGAACATCTTTTTCTGTATAGTTCCTCTGTGTATTCTTGCCACCACTTCTTAATATCTTCTGCTTCTGTTAGGCCCATACCATTTCTGTCCTTTATTGTGCCCATTTTTGCATGAAATGTTCCCTTGGTATCTCTAATTTTCTTGAAGAGATCTCCAGTCTTTTCCATTCTATTGTTTTCCTCTATTTCTTTGCACTGATCACTGAGGAAGGATTTATTATTTCTCCCTGCTATTCTATGGAACTCTGCATTCAAATGGGTGTTCTTTCCTTTTCTCCTTTGCCTTTAGCTTCTCTTAATGTACTCCTCTGGAAGTAAGACCACAAACTCTTGGAATTTGAATCCAGAATCTGCCACTGACCAGCTGAATGAGTCTGGGAAAGTTGCTTCAGTTTCTCTACTGCTATAATGGGTGTAACAATATCACCTATCACAGAAGTTTTGTGTCAATTAAAAATGAGTTTATTACAAATCAAGTAATATATAGCAATAAATTCCAGACTGGAATAATGTCTGGCACATAGAAAACATTCAAAAGAAAAAAAAAAAGGAGCTAGTGATTAAGAAAAACTATTAAAAACCTGAATTTTAAGGTATACCTAAAAATATATCAAAAATTTCTAATGTTAAGAAAATACTGCTCTCAATTTATACCAAAGTATTTAATGCTCTAAAGAGACATTGTAATGCCTACTGCCTATCCATGAAAGACTACTTGTTCTCATTTAATATCCCTTTTATTAGTCTAAACTTTCAATAATTTTAATGTGATTTAAGGAAAATCTGGATTATCAGTTCTTAAGAAGAATCAGTGGCAACAGGACATATTTTTTCAAAACGGTGGGGTTTTGTTATTTCAAATATAATTATTGTCAAATTTTACAATTATACAAATTACTTGAGGACAGGGACCATGTTGGGTTTTTCCACCACTATCCTCACAGTGTTTAGAATAGTACCTGGCAAAAAGCAGGCACACAACAAAGTTTTGCTGACAGAACTATAAAAAATTAAAAGACAAAATTTGTGGAAAAGTTATTTAAAATCCTAATGTTTGTATAGTCATCATTAAAAGTTTAGTATTTTCCTCCCATGGTTATCTTATGTCACACTGTTGAACTATTTAGATTATTCTATGCTTTTAAAAAAATTTAGTACTATATTCCTTTGTTCAAACTTTTTTTTTTTAGTATATCCCATGTGTTAAATGTTTTCTAGGATACAGGGAGAAAGCATGTAAATGAAGCTAGAGGTAAGGCCCCACCTTCAAAGATTTCTATCAAATCAAAGATTTCTACTACAATCATTTGAAAACCTATGTGATATTATAACCTGTTGCAATATACTCATTTAGTTAACCACTGCTTATTTGGGGGATATATTTTGGTTATTTCCAATTTTTAATATTTAATTTCCAATTTTTAATATTATACATATGTCACAATGAATACTTTTTGCCATAACTCTGAGTTTTATACTGTGTCTGGAGGAGAGACATTCAGAAGGGTAATAATAGATTAGAGAGTGTTAAAAGCCCATGTTAAAAACTGCTAAATGATTTTCCAGAAATACTGCTTATATTCCTATTAACAGTATATATGACAATGTTCATTGACTGATATCTCACTATCAACTTTTATCAATTCAATAAGAAAACCAGTGAAGTGCTACCTAATAGCGATAACACATTTCAATTCCTCTGAATCCTCCCCTCCACCCATCCACAAGTTGCCATCCAAGCATTTTTGAAAACAAAACTGCCAAGTAAATGCCTCAACTGACAGCAGTTCACTAGGAGGCACAGGTATGAAGACATTTCCTTCATTTTAAAAGAAAATGGGTAATATAGAAAACGGATAAGGAGATTAAATACTTGATAAACATTTAATAATATTATAAATATACTAATAAAATAATAATTAAGAATATATTCAAGTCGTACAACTTAATTTGAGAAGTTAAAAAACAAATTTGGTCCAATCAATTACTGAACATCTATTCTGTGTAAGGTCCATGGCCAGGAAATCAAAATTAAGGCAAAATCAAACAAAATGAAACTTATCTCTTCAGATATTATAACTACCCCAAAATCAGCATTCATTTAAAAAACTGTGTAACTTTAAGTCAAGATTTATACAAGTTTATGAAAATTAAACATTCTAAAAATTAGCTGCCACAACCAAGTAATGTGTAACAGTTATTTGCTAACCTACCTCTTGCCCATCTTCAAGAATAATAGCTCCAGCCTGCTCTACCACTTCAAAAATCATCACTGAGCAGAGTTCTCTCCTTACAGACATAGTCATATTTGCAAAAGCAGGAAGCTGGTGCATAAACTCCAGTAATTGTTCTGTTAAAAAACAGAAATTCTAGTTTAGTGCTCATCAAGGACTATAGTTTAAAGATACCATAAAATCTGGAATCCAATACCCAATTTCCTAATCAACTTAGGAATTCATGATGGTTAACTAGAGAAGTCAAGATGCAAGGTGACCGTTACTTAAAAAAATCTGGTTAATGGATGCATTCAGACTCACACAAAAATATAGGCACAATGGAAGACACCAGAATTCACAACCTCCAGAGAAAACCTGGAAACTACAGGTTCAGATGAGGCTGGAGAGTTTAGCTAATTTTCCTTGCAGGAGATGCTATTTTATGGTGGTTAGGTTTAGTGATGCCCTCTGATCTAATAAATTACTGAAAAGAGCTTTTGTCTGTTTCTTATGGGCTAGAGTTTTAAGTAGTTATTAATAAATGTCAGTAAGTAATTAAATTAGGGACAACAAATGTGAATACTACTTTAAGATTTGTCAAAGCAAATACAAGGTAACTGTCTAACCAAGAAATGTTTGAGTGCCTGAGTCCCTTCCCTTGTACAAATAAGTGAGCAATAAAGACAAATATAAAGGAAAAAAATACATTTAAGAAGTCAGCTAAAGCTGAAATAGAGGAAAATAAGGAGTTATCAACCCACAGATAACTGTAAGTTAATTATATTTCATTTTTTAAATAAACCTTGTAAAAAGTGCATAGTGAACAATTCTTTATCACTGAAAATGCACTTAGTTTCTGTCCAGAAAGCATTCACAACATGAGTCTCAACTATAGGTTGCATAACTATACATTATTAACATAAGGAATGGTTAAAGGTATTGATCTTCACTCCCATAGACTATAATAATTACTAGGAGTATCTTCTGATTTGAATCACAGCAATATAACTCTTTTAAAAGAGAAATCTAGGATAATATCTTAAATGAATCATAATATATAATGATACTAAGTAATCTTTGTCCTTAAAGATGACATTAGCATCTTTCAGTTCAGTTCAGTTCAGTCACTCAGTCGTGTCCGACTCTTTGCGACCCCATGAATCACAGCACGCCAGGCCTCCCTGTCCATCACCAACTCCCGAAGTTCACTCAAAGTCATGTCCATCGAGTCGGTGATGCCATCCAGCCATCTCATTCTCTGTCGTCCCCGTCTCCTCCCACTCCCAATCCCTCCCAGCATCAGAGTCTTTTCCAGTGAGTCAACTCGTCGCATGAGGTGGCCAAAATATTGGAGTTTCAGCTTTAGCATCAGTCATTATTCAATTTCTAAAGTACAAGAAATGAAAGAAAAATTCATAAAATTTGAATCAAAAGCTGGAGAGGCAAAACTATGCTTTCTCCAGAATTGAAAGAGACACATGTACTCCAATGTTCACTGCAGCACTGTTTATAATAGCCAGGACATGGAAGCAACCTAGATGTCCATCTGCAGATGAATGGATAAGAAAGCTGTGGTATATGTACACAATGGAGTATTACTCAGCCATTAAAAACAATGCATTTGAATTAGTTCTAATGAGGTTGATGAAACTGGAGCATATTATACAGTGAAGTAAGCCAGAAAGAAAAACACCAATACATATAATACAAACACAATACTAATGCATATATATGGAATTCAGAAAGATGCAAATGATAACCCTGTATACGAGACAGCAAAAGAGACACAGATGTATAGATCAGTCTTTGGGACTCTGTGGGAGAGGGTGAGGGTGGGATGATTTGGGAGAATGGCATTGAAACATGTATGTTGTCATATGTGAAACAAATCACCAGTTCAGGGTCAACGCATGTTACAGGATGCTTGGGGCTGGTGTGCGGGGATGACCCAGAGGGAGAATAAAGGGAGGAGGGAGGTGGGAGGGGGATTCAGGAGGGGAAACTCATGTACACCCGGGGCGGATTCATGTCAATGTATAGCAAAACAAACCAATATAATATTGTAAAATAATTAGCCTCCAATAAAAAATAAAGAAAAAGAAAATAAAAACTATGCTTTTTTTTTAATGACATTTGAAATCTTTTAAAATTCACAGACACTGGACACTGATGTCCTGTGTTGTAAATGTCTTACGGACATGAAAGGGAAAACCACTTTAATGCAATCAAAGCTTTTGTTTTATAAACTGGGACAAACAGAACGTGAGGCCTCTCATCCCCCAAAGATCATCAGGGTTGATTCAGCTGATCTGGTTGTCCAGGCAAGTGTCCCCTTCCTCCTTCACTGCTTTAAGCATGTGTCGCTCCTGAAGTTGTACACTCAGTCAAAGCTGTCCCGATACGGGAGTATCTTGAAGAGAACATTCTCTGACAAAGGGGAACCGTCCTTTGGTTAAGGGTATAGGAGGAGCTGTGTTCCACCGCTAGAACCTCCAAAACAAGCTCTCCTATCAGGGCAGCTAGCCTCAAAGATGTCCCTAAACAAATCCGGCCTCTTGATGGTCATGTCTGGATGCAGTCCCCTCCCTTACTGCACGAGGGTTGCTTTGTGTGACAAACATAATTGAGAAGAAGCAATGACATGTCATTCCTGAGGCCAGATCAAAAAAGACACCGTGGCATCTGCCTTATTCTCCCCTGAATTACTGGCTTTGGGAGAAATGAATTGCCATGTTGTGAGAACTTTTAAGCCATCTCTGGAGGGGCCTGCATGGAGAGGAACTGAGGTTCAATGAGCAAAGCCACATGAGCAGCCACCTGGAAGTAGATCCTCTAGCTCAGCCCAGTGAAGCCTCAGATGACTGTAATCCCTGCCACATTCTGACTATAACCATATGAGATAGAATGAGCCAGAATCACTCAGCTAGGCTGCTCCTGAATTCCTGACCCACAAAAAATTTTCGGTGATAATGTGTCATGTACCAACAGGTAACTATATATAAATTAAACTATAAAATTCCTATTGTGAACATGTATTTCTTACCAATGTCATCATCAGTTTTATCTGCAGGTTCTTTTTCAAGACATTCTCGGACAAGATCCCGCCCCTGCAGAGGATCTGTTCTATCAATCTCTTCATCTTCCTCTTCTTCATCTTCAGAATCAACAGGTCCTTCTGGAAGACGTGTTAAATCGACATCTCCTACCTCGCTTTCGGTAGCCTACAGGAAGAAATCTTGATCACTTATCACTTCATGTTATAAAAATTATGTATTACAATCTGAATGAAATAAAACTACCCATTCCACTAAATATTATCAAGAATTAGACAACACTGTATGTAGTATCAAAAACAAAATGATACTTATTAATAAAAGGTTCTCTGCCCAAAACACAGGGCATCATTTCACAGTGTGACATCTAAATTGATAAGTCTCAGCCAGTAAGTATAAAATGGTCAAGAGATTAAAACATCACTAAATGTATTAATACTTTTTTCCAAAAAACACTTATATTCCTTAAAAGTACACTTCTTAAAATATGAAGTGAAAGAAAGAGAAAGTTTACTAACAATCATTTTAGGAGTACCTTGTTAGTTTACATTGGCTATTTTAAATAAGGTTATTATTCTTTCACCACAGGTTTAGAGTCCAGTAGAGTAGGGAGTCACATAAATTAAGAAATAAGTATAAAACAGGTAAATAACAGTACTGAAAACTGCTAAAATGCAACAACTATGAAGGACTGAACAAATACTTATCTCTTTCCAATACCTTATTACTCAATCTAACAATAAGCAAAGAAAAGCCAAGGTTACTCTAGGTAATCTTGAAGAAAACAAACTTATACTAACAAGCTGAACTTTGCAAATATACTAGTCTCAGATATCTGTAAAAGAATAACCAGATTTTAAAAAAACTGTAAATTTAAATGTCACTTATAGAAAACAATGAGAATGTATTTTGGGAAATAAAACAGCTTAAGTGGACTATTCAGCAATATTTCTAAACATTATACTCGATTCATATTATAAATGAAAAAGCATGAATACTGAAGCAGATATGAAAAAAGTGAGTAGAACATACAGGAATTTTAAGCACTCATATATGAGTATTAACTGAAAACTACAGAACCTCCAATTCAAATATTTAAGTCTCATCTCCTGTGTCAAACATTCACTCAATTTGTTCCTCTCCAACTTAACCCACACATTTCAAAAGGAAACAGTGCCCTGTCTCCAGCTAGGTAAGCTGGAGAAAGTCCTTTCCTATGGATTTTTATAACTGAAGCTGGAGAGTAGAGCATCTTTTCTTCTCTGGTTGATGAACTGGAAGAATGTGATGCAGGGCAGTCCACAGCCACACGGGAATGCCTGTCTGTGGTGGGAGAAAATGGAATCAGCTGGCAGAGAAAGGGGTAGAGGAATGCAGAGGGAGGACAGTGAACAAGAAAGAGATCAAGACAGACACAAAGCAACAAAAATAAAAAAACAAAAATGTGTCACGCAGGACAGAGATGGAAAGAGCAGAGCAGGTGTAGCAAAGATGACCTCTGACAGAAAGTGTCACAGAGGGTGAGGGAGGAAGAGCAATCAAGCTACCGGGAGTGAAAAAGACTAGACAGACAGGGGCAGACACACTTGCAAGCATCCAGGTTCCTTGAAGTTGGAGCTGCCTCTGCTTTCTCTGGCAATCAATAAATTATCCTTTCTGGCTTTTGTTAATACAAATTAAGGTTCTGATACCTCCAACTGAAAGAGTTCTGATTTGTTTTAGAAGACCATGTTCTATACTTCCTACGGACTTCTGCACAGCTTTCAGTAAAAGATTTAATGAATAGTTAAACTACATTAAAACACCTAACTTGAAATCTTTAAGATCAGACAAGCTGGCTCTTAAGGATCATAGAGGGGCAATCCTATCTCACATGACTAGGATGCTCTCTTAAGTCATTTTTGACTATGAAATATTAGTATTTAAGTGAAATGGTTTCTAAATGATGTATCGTTGGAACTAAAAACTTGTTAGCAAGTTACAACCTCTTTTCAAAAATAAGTAGTTTTAATTTAAAAGTGGAGATACTAAAATGACTTTTTCAAAACCCAATCTATTTATAAACACTGATTTTAACCTAAGAAATGAGTGTTACAAAAACACTGAAGTAATATTTTTCACACAAGTTAATTAAATTTTTCAGAATTTAGACACTCACCTCTGGTATAATAGTCTTTTTCTCTTCTATGAAGTTTTAAGGATAATCTACCTTAAATCTGAGTTCTTAACTACCCTGTCTTCAACTCAATCTCAAGTTTTCATCCTCTGATCCAGACTATTTCAACCTCATCTCATTCTTACCTTTTAGATATTTTCTGATAAAAAGATGTATAACACAATATTAATTAAGGCAAGATGCAATTCAGTTATGTGGACAATAAGGAAGTCACTTTCATCACTTGCATGAAAAATGAAGGTATTAAAGAAAATAACTTTCTAGCGAGAATGAAAATAATGGGTAGGGATTGGGAGAAGGCTACTAAGATAACTCTTAGGAACTTTTTAAGGCCATCTGAAAAGGAAAGTATATAATTATTTTTATTATGTCTTCTTTTACCTGAACATTTTTCAAAAGAAAAAGAATGAATAAACTTAGTTAAGAGAATATACTCAACCGCTAAAGCATTCAGAGCCTACAAGAGGGATGATGTGGTAAAATAAGAATTAAGAATAAAAAATATCAAAGAGTGACCAGAAACAAGCTAGAAAATTAAAAAGGTTTTCATAATTAAAAATAAGTAAACAGAAAGTTTGATGTAGAGTCCAAGGCCTTAATCCCTGACTAAACAAAGAGAAGCCAAATCTTTAAGATAAAGGTAGGTATGATGACCACCAAGACTGGAAGTCACTATATGATGCTGTTGAAGATGCAGTTCCCAGGAGTGAAGTTTAATAATTACAATTTTTAAAAAATGTAGTATCCACAGTGTCCAGCATACAATATAAAATTATTAGACAGATGAAGAAGCTAGAAAATGTGACCATAACCTGGAGAAAAACCAATATAAAAATATCCAGGAATGATGAAATTAGGAGACATGAATTTTTGACATTTAAGTAAATTCAGGGAATTAAAAGAAAATACAAATGTAATTAAGGGTAAAATGGGAAATACCAATACAGAAATGTAAACTATAAGAAGAGTAATTTGAAGAAGGGCAAAAAAAAAAAAAAAACTACCAAAACTGAAGCAAGGGCTTCTAACCAATAAAGAAACCACCTGCTAATGCAAGAGATGCAGGGCCAATCCCTGGGTCAAGAAGATCCCCTAGAGGAGGAAACTGCAACCAAGTCCAGTATTTTTGCCTTGTAAATTCTAAGGACAGAAGAGACTGGTGGGCTACAATCCGTGGGGTCGCTCAGGGTCGGACACGACTGACCGACTTCACTTTCACTTTTCACTTTCATGTGTTGGAGAAGGAAATGGCAACCCACTCCAGTGTTCTTACCTGGAGAATCCCAGGGACGGGGGAGCCTGGTGGGCTGCCATCTATGGGGTCGCAAAGAGTCGGACATGGCTGAAGTGACTTAGCAGCAGCAGCAGAGTCTCATATGATAATATCCAAGTTGTTACAAAAACAGTAGGTCAAAAGATACGCCACATTCATTAAGTTAGGGTATGAAAAAATTTGAAGGTTTGGCCCCTGAACTATTTTATCCCAGCAGCTGGGATACAGCAGACCCTCAGAAAGATTCTGATAAATGGATTAAGCCCAGGGGGAAAAAAGTATATTGGTCAAAGGGCTAAAAAGTATTACACGTTTTGTGTTTTTCTTTTCTCACAGTATGAATGTGTCTCTGTGTGCATGTATAAATGTAATTTGGTGAGGTAGACAGTCTGAGATGATTTTCTGTTGACTTGGCCTTCTCCAAATAAACCACCAGAGGATATTCTTTTTCTGTATGCATCTACATAAACATGAAGCTACTAGGAGGAGAACAGATTAGAATGAGAAGTTACACAAATTATAGAAGCCACATTTTCAACAGAGCAAAGATCAAGCAGAACCTGAGATTTTCAGTGCTTATCTTTACTGAATTCCCATTTTCAATATTTCATTCAACCTTTTTCATGGATCATTTACTCCTTAAATTTTCTCTTAGTCTTTCTAGTCAGGGAAACATGAAATTAATCCTTCACAGTAATGCATTTCAGGTTGGCCCAGTTCAGTACCTCTACAACAGGGCAGGTAGGAAGGCAAGGTCTCCTTTGTTCTGGATTATGAATCAGTTAGTAATAATCCTTTGCATTTTCCCCGGAAACAATATTGATTTCTATGTTCAAATGTAATTCAACTAAAAACATTTCTAGACTGCTTCTTAACTGCCAACACTGTGCTTAACTCAGCATGAGATACAAAAGGAAGAAACTGCACACTAAAAATCAATTATGATGATGAAAAGATCAAGCTTACAGGTAACTACACTAAAAAGCTACACTAGAAAGTTTCATATAGTCAAAGCTACGGTTTTTCCAGGAGTCATGGACAGATGTGAAAGCTGGACCACAAAGGCTGAGTGCTGAAGAAATGAGAGACCCTTGGACTGTAAAGAGAGTAAACCAGTCAATCCTAAAGGAAATCAACCCTGAATATTCACTGGAAGGACTGATGCTGAAGTTCCAATTCTCTGACCACCTGAGCTAACTCATTGGAAAAGACCCTGATGCTGTTTGAAAAGAACTGAAGGCAGGAGGAGAAGGAGATGACAGAGGATGAGATGGTTGGATGGCATCACCAATTCAATGGACATGAGCTTGAGCAAACTCCAGGAGATGGTGATGGATACCAGGGAAGTTTGGCGTGCTGCAGTCCCTGACTCAACTTAGCGAATGAATAACATCAACAACAGCAGCACAACATAAAAAAGCAGAGTGAAAAAACTGATAAGACCCACAGAAAAACTGTTGTGGGTTCCAACGTGTGAGAGGCAATACAAAATGTTATCTAGGTGGAGCCGCAGGAAGAACAGAATTATGAAAGTAGGACTAGGTAAAGATAAACTCATTCAGGGAATAGTATATGCATTTGTCATGGACTAGAATCTAGAATGTGTTAAATGGGAAATAGTGGAATATAAAACCAGACTTGCAGATTGCGGTTAGAAATTTCAGGAACTGGAATTGAGGCTTGTGATTTGAATATAAATTTGAAATGAAGAGTGTAAATGGTGAGCACTGAAGATTTTTAAGTAGAGAAGGAAAGTCATATTCTTCTTACAATGAAAGTGGAAGTTTAAGAAATGGAAATAGGCAAAGGTAACTGAGACTTTGACACAGATAATATTCTCAATAGAAATATTAAAGACAGTGGAAGAAAACATGCAGCACCTCAAAGCTAGTTGAAGTATCAAAGGAACTTCTGGTGGAAATGTGGCACCAGAGTTTTGGAGAGATTGGCAGTAGAACTCTGAAGTGGGATTTTTAGTATCACATTTCCTTTCTATATCAAAATCAAAAAGCTAAGTGGGGGACGTATGTGTGCCTCAAGTTATTTAAAAATAGATTGATGCAAAGTGCTTTAGTTCAATAATTAACTTTTATATTAATCCAGCTCTTAGAAAAGGAATCCAGAAAGCAACACTCCTTATTTCTCCTCAGTATTCTTTTAAGACACATAAAATACTCTATCCAAGAACATTCTAACATCTTAATGCATCCTCTTACCTGAATTTTAAGTTAATCTGACTAAAAACATATTCATACTGAACCAATTACTTGCATTTTTTCCAAACTGTGATAAATGCTTTATTTTGAACTTTGAGATCCATGAGCTTTTTATTTATAAACAAGAACACATGAAAGCTCTCAAGGAGGAAATGCACAGGTGCATAGTCACACATTCAGTTCAGTTCCTCAGTCGTGTCCGACTCTTTGCGACCCCATGAATCACAGAACGCCAGGCCTCCCTGTCCATCACCAACTCCCGGAGTTCACTCAAACTCATGTCCATCCAGTCGGTGATGCCATCCAGCCATCTCATTCTCTGTCATCCCCTTCTCCTCCTGTCCCCAATCCCTACCAGCATCAGAGTCTTTTCCAGTGAGTCAACTCTTCGCATGAGGTGGCCAAAGTACTGGAATTTCAGCTTCAGCATCAGTCCTTCCAATGAATATTCAGGACTGATCTCCTTTAGGATGGACTGGTTGGACCTCCTTGCAGTCCAAGGGACTCTCAAGAGTCTTCTCCAACACCACAGTTCAAAAGCATCAATTCTTCGGCGATCAGCTTTCTTCACAGTCCAACTCTCACATCCATACATGACCACGGGAAAAACCATAGCCTTGACTAGACGGACCTTTGTTGGCAAAGTAATGTCTCTGCTTTTTAATATGCTATCTAGGTTAGTCATAACTTTCCTTCCAAGGAGTAAGTGTATTTTAACTTCATGGCTGCAATCAGCACCCACAGTGATTTTGGAGCCCAAAAATAAAGTCTGACACTGTTTCCCCATCTATTCACACATTAGGTCATGAAAATGATGTTTCTGTTAAGAACTGTTCTTAAGATGTATCTCTTCTCTTTCCCCCATTCCTCCAAATTAAAAATACAGTTGACTCTTGAAACAAGATTGGTGTTAGTAGCACCAACTCCCTCCACCCCAATTTGAAAATCTACATATAACTTTACACTCCGCCCTCTGTATCTGCGGTTCATTACATGTAGCATGTATTTACTGAAAGAAAAAAAAAATCCACTTATAAGTGGACACGTGCAGTTCAAACCTATTGTGTTCGAAGGGTAATTGTACCTGCATGTTTTGGAAGGCTCTGCTTAGACTGTTACAAGCCATGACTGATACAGGAACTCACTTTTAAAACCTTTCAAATGCTGAAATTTGGATAACCAGGAAAACTACTTCACATGATGCTGGCCAAGCATATCATGCAAAATTCTGGGCTAGATGAATCACAAGCTGGAATCAAGATTGCCAGGGAAATATCAACCAATTCAGATATGCAGATGACACCATTCTAATGGCAGAAACTGAAAAAGAGCTAAAGAGCCTCTTGATGAGAATGAAAGAGGAGAGTGAAAAAGCTGTCTTAAAACTCAACTTTCAAAAACTAATATAGCATCCAGTCCCATCACATCACAGCAAATAGATGGGGAAACAATGGCAACAGTGGCAGACTTTCTTTTCTTATGCTCCAAAATCACTGCAGATGATGACTGTAGCCTCGAAATTAAAAGATGCTTGCTCTTTGGAAGGAAAGCTATGACAAACCTAAACAGCACATTAAAGCAAAAATACCACTTTGTTAACAAAGGTCCATCTAGTAAAGCTATGGTTTTTCCAGTAGCCATGTACGGATATGAGGATTAGACCAAAAAGAAGGCTAAGTGCCAAAGAACTGATGCTTTCAAACTGTGGTGATGGAGAAGACTCTTGAGAGTCCCTTGGACTGCAAGGAGATCAAACCAGTCAATCCTAAATGAAATCAACCCTGAATATTCACTGGAAGAACTGATGCTGAAGCTCCAATACTTTGGCTACCTGATGCGAAAGCTGACTCGCTAGAAAAGACCCTGATGCTGGAAAAGACTGAAGGCAAAAGGAAAAGAGGGTGGCAGAGGATGAGATGGTTAGATAGCATCACCAACTCAATGAACATGAATCTGAAAAACTCCAGGAGAGAATAAAGGACAGGGAAGCCTGGTGTGCTGCAGTCCATGGGGCTGCAAAGAGCTGGACATGAATTAGTGACTGAAAAGCAACTATAATCCCTTCTAATTTTCTTCCACAATTTTATTCAACTATATACTCTATGCCCTCCTTAAAAATTTTAAATGTAGAAATAATAAAATCCATTGAGAAAAATACAGGAAAAGTTGAAGAAACATACTACAAACTACCCACACACCTACCATCAACAGAAAACAGGTACCATTTGGTAACACATCTCTTGAATTCATATTTACATTCCATG